>NC_141032.1:48622500-48922500 GCF_052040795.2 Danio rerio | reverse complement strand
AAGACATGTGTGCTTTACATTGCAGCAAACTGTTTGGAAGCATTAAGTCAGGGGTGTCAAACTCAATTCCTGGAGGGCCGAAGCCCTGCACAGTTTAGTTCCAACCCTGCTCCAACACACTTACCTGTAGGTTTCAAACAAGCCTGAAGGACTCAATTAGTTTGATCAGGTGTGTTTAATTAGGGTTGGAACTAAACTGTGCAGAGCTGCGGCCCTTTTGGAACTGAGTTTGACACCTGTGCATTAAGTGTTCAAGAAGACGTTCAAAATCTTTACATGCATTGACCCAGAGACTGTTTAGACTAGAGATACCTAAACACAGTCCTGGAGGGCTGATGTCCTGCAGATTTTAGCTCCAATTTGCCTCAACACACCTGCATGGATGTTTCTAGAAGGCCTAGTAAGAGATTGATTAGCTATCCCAGGTGCGTCTAATTGGGATTGGAACTAAACTTTGCAGGACACCAGCCCTCCAGGATTGAGTATGGGCACCCCTGGTTTAGATGTATGTCACTGATGAGAAAATAAGGGATATTTACAGTATGATGACTTAAATGGCCTTAAACAGCCAGCAAACACAAGACATCAACATGCCGTCAGATTGAAAATGTACCCTAACGTTGAGGAGATGCTGCATTTTGTTTAGAAATAAAAATTGGGTTTACATCAGAACTTAACGTCAGCATGATGTCAATGTCCAACGTCCAACCTAAAACCAACCAAATATCAACGTCTAATGATGTTACAGGTTGACGTTGTTTCAACGTTACCACTATGACGTCTATCAGATGCTGAATTTTGGTGGCCATAACTGATGAATAAATGTCAGTATTTGATGTCAACAGAATGTTGGTTTAAGATGTTGGCTTGACATTGGATTTTGGTGACTTTCTAACAACCTAAAATCAACCACATATCAACGCCATTTGACGTCATTATTAGACATCAAAATAATATTGTCCTTAGACGCTAAAACTTAAATCTAACCTAATATTAACGTCTTATAACATTGTGTGCCTGCTAGGCAATAACTAAATGCACTACAGAATGTTACATTTACACACATCCACAAATTACATGTAAATGCATCAACTTTTAACAAAGAGTAGAGCTTGTACCCTTAAAAAAAAATAAAAAACAGTCAATAGGTTTTTATTGAGCTCTAGAGTGGTTGAGCTCAAGTGCATCACATGAAAAGTCAAGTCAGGTCAAACTTTATTTACAAAGCACTATAAAAACAGAGAAGTGAGCTAAAGTGCTGAACAGTTAATATACAACAAAAAATTAAAAAAATAAAATATTTAAACTAAAATACAAGCTAAAAAAATAAAAGAGTATCATTACAGACTTTAGCAGTGCAGATTCTGTGCTGTGTAAAGTTTTAAAACGAGACTGGTAGACTTTATGAATACCCTGCCTGATCTCACGAGGAAACGTAGGTATTTTACGTTTTGTCAGTTTAGTGGCTAATTCTTAAGAATTCAGTCGTACGAAAATGTATGATTTTAAAAAGGAGTCGTGGCACCCATCCATAACCCCAACCTTCTTTGTGTGATGAGCAAATCGTACTAAATTGTACGAATTAGATCGTACGAATACATGCAAATTAGTCACTAAATCAAAAAGTTGCGAATTGCCTTGAGATTGCGTTAAAATATTATGATCATTTAGATATGTCGAACAAATTGATTAAAATCGACTAATAACAAATTTCATAGTCGATTCGTAGTGATATGGAGACATTTGATTATTTAAAAAAAAAAACTTTAGTTGAGCGCGGAGCGCAGTGAACACTCTGTCTCACTCGTGCATTAATGACATCAGAGTTCGACATTTACACGTTTTTGTGAATTGGAATATCAGGTAGCTGATGACATGGTGAGCAAGCGTGTGAATATTTTGTATGAAAACGGAAAGGTTTAAAAACAGGGATACAGCGCTATTGTGGCTGCGGTGTGCCATGTGACAAACATGACGCATCGCCACAGAAACATTAAGGGTGACTCCCGGGGCCAGAGAAAATCTTTTAAACTGCAGTGAAAGAGGTAATAACAGTAGTAAAGCAGCGGTTTGGTTACATTGCACTTTGTTTTGTGAGATTAAAGACACAGTTTTATTCACCTTATTCTCCTTTTTTTTTTTTTTTTTGATCATTAATTTTTCAACCTGTTGTCATGTATAGCTGCACTGCAAAAAAGCTTTTCTTTCTCGTTTCTAGTTCAATTATGTAAAAAATCCTAGACAAGAAAAATGGCACGAGATAATGAAGTGATGCTTACATCTTCTGTTTGAGATGATATCTCATTAGGATTTGTCCTACCCCATTGGCAAATAATTTAGCTTGTTTTGAGCAAACAATCACTTAATTCTGAGGTGTTTTTTTAGAAACAGACAATTTCTGATGCTACTTCACGTGTCTATGTAACTTGATTTAAGATCTTTTTAGATATTAAAAAATGGATTTTAATATCTAAAATGGATTAAAAACAAGACTAAACAACTGTTTTTATTTTATTTTATTAAAATTATTAAAACAGCTCCGGGATGTTTAAGAACAACATGTTTGTGCACTTTCTTAAGATTTTAGATCTGTTAATAAATAAAGGGTTTGAAATAATGCTTTTCTTTTTTTTTTTATCCGATTCATCGATTGATCAGAAGGGGGTGGAGGGGGTGGGGCTTGTCAGATACTAGATTGGTTAGAAGATTTGATGAGACAATTGTTGATCCATTTAGGCAGAAGTGACAAACTGCAAGCTTTGGATGTTTATATCTTCTAAATGTGATTTTTGTAAATATTGGAGCACACTAGCTTATGGATTCACTAGCATATGATTTTTAAGATATATAAAACTTTTTCATTTTAATTTCAGAGGACTTTAAAGAAGTGCCAAAGCTTATTATTCACCTCAAGTTAACCGATCAGCACATTTGACATCAGCTTTATTTTATTTGCACATTATAAATCTTATGCCATGTATTTTATTCATTGGTTTCTGTTTTCTTCCCTTTTCATTTTTTGGTACCCGTTATATTAGTTACCCATTTCAATGCCTTCAGCATCAACTTATTTTGTCCACTGGGCACAGATCTACTTGATGGATTTACTAAAGGTTTAATCTGTTAGATTCAATGAAAAAAAAAAAAAATATTTTTTTAATCTCAGAAACTCCATCTCACTTGGCCACCTGCATCCCTGTAATGTCTTTAAAGAGCCCATATTATGGGTTTTTGAAAATTCCCCTCCATGTAGTGTGTAACACAGCTCTAAGTGAAGTGAAGTATCCAGCTAAGGCTTAAATCTGTAAGAGTACAGTGTTTAAAACGGTTGATTCATCTATAAAAGAGTCGACTCATAGTGCTTCAAACGAGTCGCCTTGATACAGAGTCATTAGGTGTTTCGCCATGACGTACGAACGAAACCAAGTCATTCACGTGCACGCGCAAACCCGGGAGATTTCAAACCTGAGGCCCCGCCCTCTGACGCAGAAACCCAGACACACACACCCACAAACACACACACACAAACATGCCGGTCGATTGAAGTCACACTGCAGATGGACATTATCGATTCTCTACCCAGAGAGGAAACCTCAGCATTATAGCCAAGCAGTTGAAAACTTCTGGAAACTACATGCTACAAAGAATACTTCATCGGCGTTTGTTAAAGGAAGGATCAGTAAAGAGTAACTTACTGATGGACGTCAGGATGAGTTTCTTCCTCCATTTCTCAAGTGTAAGTACGTGCGATTAAAGTTGCCTCGTTTACTCTAGCTTGCAAATGTATTTAGTTGTGATTTGTTACTTGTAACCGCGAGTACTGTATCAGGTTAACTGGCTATATTCTCTTATCGCGTGCAAAGTCACGTTAAAAACGCGACGCGTGCTGTTTGTTTATGGAGCTCCGTGGTAGAGGTCTGCATTCCCGCGGCTGTCCACGCGCCAGAATCTGGTGCGGGAATAAATTTCCGAATCAATCGCGGGAGCAGTCGGTAACGGGTTTAATTTGGGACGGGAGCGGGCTGTCTAATGAGACAGAGAGAGAGCTTTGCCTGCCTGTGTGTCTGCTTGGCGCTTGTGTGTATGTGTTAGTGCGCACGCGCGCGTATGAGAGAGAGAGAGAGAGAGAGAGAGAGAGAGAGAGAGAGAGAGAGAGAGAGAGAGAGAGAGAGAGAGAGAGAGAGAGAGAGAGAGAGATAGAGAGAGAGATCTGTCTGGTTGTCTCTGGACTGTTTAGCTGGGTGATTTTTGGTTTTGTTCTCCCCCGTTCTTTAGCAAGATCGGGCGCGGCAGGCAGAAAACGGGGCGGGTCGGGCACCGGGAAAAGAAATTCTAAATATAAGCGGGAGCGGTCGGGTTCAGGCTAAAACCTGGCGGGTGCGGGCGGAAGCGGGAGCGTTGTCGTCCAGAGGTGTGTGTGTGTTTGTGTGTGTGTGTGCGTGGCAGCTAAAATCCACGCCTACACTATGGAGCGCGTATGAACTGTGATTACTTTTATGTTGCTGATTAGCTGTTGGGCATTTCACTCTCTGACTGAAGGCAGTCGACCAATTGCGACAGTCCAATCAGCGCAGATTAGCTTCGCGCTAAGGAGGGGTTTGGGAACAAATAAATCACTGGACGATTCATACGGGAGTCGCTGGGATAATTAGGTAAAAATAAATGCAGATTATAAGACCATGAAAGTGTTTTTTGACCTTGCATGCATATTAGACTGTTGTTGGAGACCCTTACAACCAAGATATGACCCTATTTCATGTATAATATGGGCTCTTTAATAAACTCCAGTGCTTTTCAACATGTTTTTAAATGGTTAAGCAATATTCAAACAAAGTAAAGTTTTTTATGTATTTGCAAAAGGCTTAAGATTCTGTTTTTGTAAGGAAGGACAACACAATCTCACGGCAATTCGTAACTTTTTCATTTAGTGGCTAATTCGTACAAAAATGTACGATCTTATTCGTACATTTTAGTACGATTTGCGTATCCCCCAATGACTGTTGGGTTTAGGGGTGGGGTTAGGTGCCACGCCTCCTTTTTAAATTCGTACATTTTCTTACGACTGAACTCGTACGAATTCGTACGAATTAGCCACTAAACTGCCAAAACGTAAAATACTTACGTTTTCTCGTGATTAAACTGGCTGGTCATCATTCCATCTAACTGGCTGGTCATCATTCCATCTACATTTACATGTGTTTTAACACAAAGTGAAAGAATGTCACAGTGACTGCAGACAAATACAGTAAGACAATTAGCTAAAGTTACAAACATTCTGATCCCGGAGTAAAAATAGATAACTGGTTTAAGGATGTTTTGAAAATTGTGCAGGTTCCAGTAAAGGTCCACCCACAGGTATTATTAAAGGCAGGAATACTGTATAACTATTAGATCTGCAGTTGAGCATCATCATCTCTGTGTTGAATCTGCCTGAGCCTGCAGCATCTGACCTCAGGTAAAGATATTTCTCTTATTCGCACACTTTAAAGACTCTTCTGCTTTTAATGGGTCAAACTTATTGAGCAAAACATTTATTTATTTGTGAACCTTAATGTATTGTTGCAAATAATAAACAAAAAAAATATATATAAAAAAACTTATTTGATCTGAATGTATGTAGTGTGTGTGTGCAGGTGTCATTCGTCACTATGAGGTTTCTCATCTTACTGTGTATTTCACTGCTCATGATTCATGGTAAGAGTTTTATATAATGAGACATTTTTATTCTGAATTGACATTTTTAAAAAATACTTTAAAATAATTATAATATTGTTAATTTAACAGGTGAAATAACCAGTGGACAAACAACAGGTACAATAACTTTCCCACTTTCTAATTTTCACTTCTTCCTCCTCCTACCCTTTGCTTTGAATAAAAGGTAGAAATAAAAGAAATAAAGGACTAACAATGAACATAATAAACCCTATATTAGGTTGATAAACAATAAGACAGAGTTATATTAACTATTAAAGAGATAATATTGAAGAATGTTTGAAACTGTTTGTATAACTTCCATTGCACTTCCATTGCAAAATTCCAATGGCTATTTCCAACTTTCAGTTTTCAAATTTCGACTGTTTCCAACATTTTGCTTGTTTTGTGTGTAAAATAAAAACTCATAATTGTTTGGAATTGCTTGAGATTGAGCAATCAGCCTGATCCCAAGAGGAAACGTAATTTTTTTTTTTTTTCAGTTTAGTAATTTGTATAAACTCATACAGTCAGTCAGTCGAACGATTTTTAAAAGGAGTCGTGGCAGCAAACCCTGTCCTTAAACCCAGCCATCTTTGGGGGATCAACAAATCATACTAAATTGTATGAATGAGATATGAAAATACAATATAGCCACTAAATCAAAAAGTTACAAATTGCAATCTTGGTGCAATCAGTTAGTCCTTAAATTTAATTTCATTTTTAGGTGAACTCTCCCCGTATAAATGAACAGTATGATGAGAGCTCTCTGTGCTTCTGTTAAAGAAGAGATACTGTCCTCTCATCATCAGCAGCAGTATAAGTGGCAATATGGAGCAGTGCGCCAATATGAACCCAAGAATAGCATGTATTTTTTTTTAAGGTATTTATTTATTTCTTTTTTGCAGGTAAAAAAAAAAAATGAAATGGCTGGTAATTACTTCTAGAATTTGTGCTTTTAGCAGATAGACAGATTTCTGGTCATATAACAGAAACATATAGAACAGGGTTAAAGTGACGTAAAAGTCAGGGAACATATATATATATTTAAAGTCAACCTGAAGGCTGGCGGAAACCTGAAGAATGCAGAAATACATTTGCAAGTGGATAATGAGATGCTAATGAGCAACAGGGGAAATGGGCTGAGTCACAGGTGGGATGATCTTTGTTTGACAGCAGAACAGTAAAAGCTACACCTGCTGGTCAGAGCAAAAACAGCACAGACCAGAGGGAGTGAGAGTGAAAACTGACTTTATTTTACATTATTATTTTTTCACTTAATTAATAAGTGTTTACATTTAAAGGAACAGTTCACCCAAAACTGAAAATTCTGTCATCATTTACATTCCCTCCATTTGTTCTAAACCTGTTATTGATATTTTAAAGAAAGCTGGAAACATTTACTTCCATCGCATTTGTTTTTTCTACTATGGATGTCAATGGTTACCAGTTCCCAACATTCTTCAGTGTGTTAACTATGAAAGAAAAACAGAAACATGTGAACTACCCCTTTAAGTAGATTCAAAGCCACCGTAGTATTTTTTTTTAAACAACTGCTATTAATAATCCTAATAAGTAAAAATCCAGATAGTAGTTTCATAATACTGTACATTTAAATTCCAGCCTTAACTTGAAAACCCTGACAATGTTTAAAAGAAATGTTTGAGATATGTTGGTGTTAACTCTAAGCGGACAGACTGGTTAGTCAGGTTCTCTCATCCATCATCAGTTTATCATCACCTTATCTTCTCTTTAATACAGACACATTAAAGCCGGACTCAGACTACATGAGTTTTAAATCCTAACCGATATTGAAATCTGGTTGCAGCGCACACGGGAGGAGAATCCTCTGCGATTCAATTACCAACTGTCGTTACTTGCAAAACACTCTCATGCACTCAAAATAGGTTTCTGTTTGCATAGCCCTCGCGCTTCGGACCTCTCGCTCCTCCACGCGCTCCATCCAAGCTTCAGGTGAAGAGAAACGATCCGTCCTCGGATGGTCCCTCTCTCACTTGATGACGCCGAGGATCAGATGTCCACCGATGCATCGGGGGCTGTCATTGTCTGATGAGGAGGCGAATCCGCTCGCTCCCTCCCTTCAGGGTGGAGAGCGCGGCGTTGGCATCTAAAAAGACATGATGACATGATGACATGATGTCCGTGCTTTTCCAGGCTGCTTCGGCCATGGGTCTGGTGATGGTTTATCCCCCAGCCCCGCGGCTGGACAGACTAGATGGGTGTTATGCGGAGGATATAGGGAGGTAAGACCTTCAAAGCCTTCCGTCCCCTTCTTTATGGAAGTACGCAGTAAGCTCACACAGTCTTAAGGGCACTTTCTGCCTGATGTGCATGCGCTTCCATCCTCACCATCCATGGAGGGTGGGCTGTCAATGTCCGATGAGGATTCGAACCCGCCCCCCCTCCGGGATGATGAGCGCGGTGTCAAATCTAGAAGCAGACCTTGTGGCCGTGCTTCCTCAGGCTGCTTCGGCCGTGGCTCTGGACATGGTTTATCCCCCTGTCCCGCGGCTGGACCGACTAGAGGGGTGTGATGTGGAGGATGAAGGCAAGACTTTCTAAGCCTTCCCGTCCCCTTCTTCCTGGATGTGCGCAATAGGCTCACGCAGTTTGCTGGGTGCCTCCGCCCTCACCATGCATGCTATGGCCACCTACCAGCTCTACCAAGCGTAGGCGCTGGCTCAGCTGCTCGAGTATGGTTCCGACCCAGGACTGAGCTTGAGCTCCGCACCACAACCGACTATGCTCTAAAAAAAGTCGGCTGTGTGTGCCCTGGGAAGGACGATGGTCACATTAGTGGCCTATAAACGCCACCTCGAGCTAAACCTGGTTGATATGTGGGATGTTGACAAAGTTCGCTTTCTTAACTCACCCATATCCCAGGCTGGCCTGTTCGGCGACAGCGTGTAGTGGTTTTCTTGGTTTTTCTCTTACTAAATCAAACTCAGTCTGGAGGTTATGAATATCAGAAGAATATACTTTATTGTCGACAACAAAGGAGAACTTTCAGGAGACCCCCAGAAGCATCTCTGTCTGAAAAATTCTGTCTTACTGATGTTCTGGCCTGCTTAAATACTCTTTTACAACAGTTTTTTCCTTTGTTCTCCACATGTCACTCAAGATCCCTCCTAGTTTAACCCTTGACCCCAAATTCCACCTCTGTCATCTGTTTTTGTCTTAGTTCTACATATATCACACAAGACCCCCCTAGTTTAACCCTTGACCCCAACCTGATAACCATATATCTTATCCATCTATACGTATCTGTTTACACATGTGTTGCTCTATTCTTATCCATTTCCTGAGACACCTTAGTTGTTTACTCAGGCTTTCTCCTGCTCTCTTCTCATCCACTTCTTGTGACCCTTTCTACATAGCACCTTAATTCTTTTAATGGTATGCAAGTCTACAAACAGATTATACACATACAATTTGAATATATAGATTAATTTCACACTTTAAAGAGTATAAAATCCACCTCTCAGTGAATTCGCCCAGGAATTCACACCGGCGAAGGAGCAGTCGGAGGCAATGGGTGATATCATCGTAAGACCGCTCCCTAACGCTGAGCCATCCACATCCACTGCTTTTCGCCAAGGGTGCTCGCCTGTAGCTTTTGCTCCGCCGACCAAGCGGCTGCTCCTAGCATCTCGCAGGCAACTAGCACCCCCCGCCCCAGGGCCCTGCTACGTTCGGTAAACGGACCGCGAAGCACCCCTGAGACGGGCTTTGTGGAGAGGAGGGAATTTTCCCTGCTGGAAGGCGGGGCTCTTCATCTAACGGCGTAAAAAAAAAAAGACATAAAAATCCTCCAAGAAAGAGCATTTTTTTCCACTGCCCTGATGATGTGACAGCCCGAACACTGACAGTCTGGGACGCTATGCCTTCCAGCTTGCAGGGTCAGTGAACTTCGCCAATGGCTCACAAAGCGCGAGAGACTGGTCTTCTTTCTCTCCCACTCCCAGCTGCTTCTCTAGAGGATGGGTGCGAGGCGAGAGTGGACCACAGTGCTCCCCGGTTGAGCTCACTTAAGGCTGATTTATACTTCTGCGTCTAATGCCGGCGTATGCTACGGCGCTGACACAAAGCCCTTCGCCGTGGCCATCGGCGTCACTGACGTGCACCTCTCAAAAAATGTAACTACACGTCGCAACGACGCGTAGTGCAAGCTCTGTGATTGGTTGGCTTGGTAGCGCTGACGAGTCTGGGCGGAACCAAGAGCCGCGTGAATGGTACGAGCGATTGTTTAGTGTGGAGTCTCGTGAAGAAGCTCCGAATGGAAATTTTTGTTTTGTGTTTACCTCATAGTTAAAGTTGTTGCACGTCCACCGGTTCCTGCCTCAAAATGAGCGAGTTTGAGCCACTTGTACATCCCGGAAGTGTTCAGGAAAAGCAAAACAGCAGCCGAGAAACTCGACACAGAGGAACATTTACACCTCACTGCCAACTAGAGTTTCGGAAGTGTTAATGCAGACCAACAGAGACAGCGCGCAGAAGTATAAATGCACAGCTACGCGCGTTGCATGCGCCGTGGGTTACGCTGGTCACTTGATGCAGAAGTATAAACCAGGCTTTACTCTACGCTGCCCCACTGCTGGTATGTCAGCGATTGTTCGGATGAAGCCACATGTGAGGGCTCTGCCTGCCTTGTTAGTGCGGGCCAGCCCGACGCAACGGCTCATTCACGCGGTCAGACTTGGCTATGTGATACACTTCACGAAAAAAATAATACAGCCTTAATTATTAAATTATTTAATTATTAAAACCAACGCTATTCTCCACAGTTCTTGGCTTTGGAAGAGCTGTGATCAACCAAATTTAAAATCCTGAATATTTGATCAGTGAGGCTCTCTAATCGGATCTTTAAAGTCCTCGACAAGATTTCATCTCCAATTCTGGGGAGGTAAAAATCGGGCATAAATCGGGCTAAAACTCCTGTGGTCTGAACCCGGCTTTAACATATGTTGGAAAGTACTGTACTCTTGGTTTGTTCCGCTTATTCTTAAATAAATGTGCAAGACAGGACTTTACACATGATCAAAAACAGAGGTGTTTAGTATAACACTATATAACACTCTCCTTTTTTCTCTTGATTGTCTCAGTGCATACTACTTCCAGCTTTGATCCATGTTATGAATATACCACTCTGGATGACTATTCGCGAAACATAAGATTAAGGTACTACTATGACCATAATGACACCATGGTTGAATGGAGCGGCTGGTATCGGCTGTATCTCAGTGGACAAAGTGCCCAGATGTCTGAGTGGTGTGTGAGTTATATGGGATGTGGTGGGCACACTGGACTGTATCTCAACGGTTCTCATCCAACACTTGAGGATGGAGTGGTGACCCGTGATGTTTTGGGAGGGGATATTTGGTCTGATCAGTGTGGAAAATACAGATCTACGTCCATCAGAATCAAAGCCTGTCGAGGAGATTATTACGTCTATGAACTCGTCAAGCCAGATCTGTCGATCCCCAGACCTTCATACTGTGCAGGTGCAATTCTCAACTTTTTGTAATGAATTTTTTTATTAAACTGATTAAAGAAACATTTAACCAGATATGTGCAAGCCATTACAATTCAGCAGATGTTGTCATGAACCTATAAAGCCTTTACTTAGCCTATTTACTTAATGCTAAGATCCTTAAACCTTTTAACAGGTTATTCACACTGTCTGTAATTGACCATGTTAAATTATTTTTATAGTGGTTTTGGATTTAAAATTAATACTTTACATTAAAATGCTTGATCATTGGAGAGGGTTCTGGATGCAGACCAGGTGCAGTTGTAATCTGAGCTACATGCAAAGCTTTTAATGCACACACTTAACCCTAACTTTAACCCATACCAGTGACGTCACTAGCTCCATTGAGTGCACGGGGTCTGATATTGCAAGTGTGAATATTCAGTCAGATTGGCATAATTTGGAAAGCACTTAATTTAGTACCTTATTGAAAAATGTTACCTCTTAATTCACTAGGCTGTGATTTGAATGTAAAAACTCCCATTTGCCTTGTTTTGCCACCACTGATTTCATTTTAATTACTCAAATTTTACACATCATTGTGTTTTGGGTTGCAGTACTCTACTATTTTCCATGTGTGTACGGTATTTAATCATTACTTTTTTAAAATTTCATGACAGTTGTTATCCCAAGCATCAGCAGTGACCCCTGCTACAACTATGAGTCTCTGGATCGCCCCTGGAGAGCCAACAATGAAACTGGAGATTACATTTGTGATAACTATTTCTCCTGGAGTGGCTGGTACAGGCTTTTCTACTATGGAATGGACATCAAGATGCCAGAGAACTGTACAACTGGATACATGTGTAACACATACATGAATCTGGTACTCGATGGTCCTCACCCTCAGATAGAAGATGGAGTGGTGATCAGAGAAGTCTGTGGTAGTAATTACTGGAGCAGCTGCTGTGAGTACAAGTCAATCCCCATCAGAGTGAAAGCGTGTCCAGAAAATTATTATGTCTATGAACTTGTGAGTCCACACTACTGGTGTTCAGGATACTGCACAGGTACTGTTCTCTCTTCCACAAGTCTTTCAAACATTTAGAATGATTCCAGCAATAATTATACAACATCCAGTAATGTTTATTTTAAAATTTTTTTATTTAAAAAGATGTCAGCACTATCTCACAGGTGGTTTCCACTGCCAGTCCAGATATAATACCTGGATCCACTGTCACCTTTAGTAAGTAGTGTATAGACACACACACACACACACACACACACACACACACGCGCGTTTATATAAATAAATACCCCAGTTTTGATCTGATAATCTCTCATTATCACAGATTATGACCCGTGCAATAACTACAACATACTCAATGACTACTGGAGAAGCACACAGGTTTACTGGTCTGTGTATAACGATGTAAATGAATATGATAACAACCATGAATGGAACGGCTGGTACAGACTCCTCATTAATGGATTGAGTGCTCAGATGCCTGAATGGTCTGTGTCGTTTATGTCATGTGGAGGTGTTACTGCACTGTGGCTTCATGGATCTCATCCTCAACTAGAAGATGGAGTTGTTACTCGTGAAGTTTACGGATGCCGTAATGATTTGAGCAGTCGCTACAGATCCAACCCAATCCAAGTCAAAGCTTGTCCTGGAGATTATTATGTCTACAAGTTTACCAGGCCTCCTATTTCAATCCCAGCTCCAAGATACTGTGCAGGTATATTCATCTTTACACAGTGTCTGACATGCTTTGTCAGAGTATTGTTTGGATTTTCATGTGACACCTACCAATACAAAGCTATTAAACACAATCCATTATCTTATATTTGGAAATCTAATCTTCAGTATTTCCTGCTTGTTTTCTTTTTCTATAATAGTGTCTTTCCCCACCCCAAGTGTTGACCCCTGCTACAACTATAACAGTCTGGATGAACCTTGGAGATCCACTGATAACCCTTACAATAGCTATAGATGTGATTACAATGAGTGGGATGGCTGGTACAGGCTGTTCTACAACAATCAGAGTGCTCAAATGCCAGAATCATGTGTGAATCAGTACATGTGTGGCACTTTTTACCCACTGTGGCTCAATGAATCCCACCCTCAGGTGGAAGATGGAGTGGTCCTCCGACATGTTTGTGCTTCTGGATATAGTGGCTGTTGTACTTACACATCCCACCCTATAAGAGTCAAAGCCTGTCCTGGAAATTATTATGTATACGAGTTTAAACAGCCGAGATTTTGCTCAGCTTACTGTATTGGTGAGCATTTATTCATGTGCACTTCAGTCTTGTATTTTTCTGGATTTTGTTTGAAAATATCTTATAATAACATTAAATGTTTTAATGCCAAAAGCTGCAAACCAGTCCAGCACAGCCGTGACAACAACCCAGCCAATCACATCCATAGACTTCATTACTCCACCAACAACTGGTAAATCTTTCTTTCTTATTACATAATGATGTAGAATATGGATGCTACAATACTCAATATAATATTTGTTATGACCTCCACAATTCAATATGCACACTCAAAAAAATTATATGTTGGCGTTAATTAACTTTTTTTTGTCCACTGGTTCCACGTAACTGAGTTAAGTTACCTTTAAGAAAGAATATTTATTTTAGTGAACTTAAGTTAGTTTCATAAAGGTAATGTAATGTTGTTTAGTTCAATCAACATAACAGTCATAATTTAGCTTTATTCAATGTAGTTATTTAAGTTCAATTATTCTAAAATTGATATTGTTATGTTTAACCAAATAAAAAAACAGTTTCCGTTTCATTGAGTTTATTCAATAGCATTTTTACAGTTTTACAAATTTTCCAGCAATAAAATGATTATCAAAATCCAAATATTGTCTTTATCTGTATCTTCACTTATTACAACAAGTTAAAATATAAATACTATTAAAATAATAGTTATACAAGTATGAAGTAAATTAAAAACAATGAATTATTTACAAAAATATGCTTACAAAAACATCATAAAATACACTTTTCAAAATACTTTTTATATATTAAAAAACATTTAAAAATAATATTCTGCCTTTAAATGATTTACAAAATATATATTTAATATAAAATAAAGTCTTCTTTTGTAAACAATGCTGTACCTTCTTTACACTGAAAAAGCAGATAACAATTTAGTTGTTCAAAGAAAGATTAACATTTTAAAGCAAAGTAACACGATCAGCATTACACCATAAATTAGACCAACCATCACAGAACATGCAATAGCTACACACATTCATCGCTCTGACACTTGCAACATTTCTGCACATTTGCACCAGACACTTTCTTACAACCACTTCCTATGTCTAAAAAACAAACACAAAAAAAATTGTGCATGAAAGTCTGCTTCTCACAGGTGAGTGGGCTTAACAAACCACATGTAGAAGCATTCTTAATTCTTAACATTCTTTGTATAATTAGCACATCTTGGGTGTATCGCCTCTTCTTGTTGATTTGCTGAATGTCTCCTCAATTGTAAGTCACTTTAGACAAAAGAGTCTTCTAAATGTTAATGTAACTACTGTAGATTCATAAGGTGGTGCCGCACATCAAGGTTTGTGCTTCATCATTCCCAGCATCCTAAAAATGTCAAGTAAAAAAAATAAAACATTTACCAACAAACACATCAAAGGTGAAAGGTGGAATTGGTTTAAGAGGAAAATGCAAATGTAAAAAAAAAAAAAGTAAATAGCTTACCGTGTACTCCCTTACAAGGGCTTTGAGGATGCATTCACACCTTTTTTTCCCACTGGTAATGTTCTGAACGACATGAAATGACAATTAGTAATTTACTAAATAATTAGTAGTTAAAATTACTAGTCATTTTTACTGTACATCATTTTAATGTGTGTATAGGCATCTAAAGGCATAGTACCTGGATGACCAACAGTCTCCTCAGCCAGATATGGGACTATAGAGGCTGAGCTGTAAACCAGAGGGAGAAAAAAGATGCGAGTGAGCAAAGATTTGTAATAATAAAATATAATAATATAAATATATAGCATTTAGAATAATATATTTATAATAATAATAATAAACAAATAACACTGCAAACTACTAAAAGTTTAAATGTGTTATATGACCAAACAAATAAGCTTACATTAAATATGTCATCATGCTAGATGTCATCCTATTTAAGTGTCACATATGCTTGTGCGAACACTACCTTTTAATTAATATTATGTAAGTTATCAAAACTGGCATTAAAACTTGACAAACTGCTTGACACATTTAAAATGAGACTATTCCTTACTACCAACGTTTGCAACTTTATTTTGGGGGAGTTAATATATACCAAGTATAACATTTCACAGGAATGCAAAAAAACTAGAAATTTATCTGTCTTTAATGTGAAAAACACACAAGAAACATGACAATTTCATAACAATACTATACACAAACACAACATAGTATTACAAGGGAGTTCATTAATGATTCAAATGTTGTCACAGCCTCAGTATAAATACATAAAAAGTAAAAAATCACACCTGTGTGTCCACATTGGGGAAAGCTTTCTGTGCACGTTCTCAATTTATACTGTAATCTTCATCTCTTGATTCCCATATTATGGCGCCGATCTAAACGAGCTGAGAGTGATCGTTGTGGTTTGAATCTTCTTACTTCCTGTGTTGTTTTGAAACTGCGCATGTGCAGATATTACTCCACCTATTGACCAAAATGCAGTACTGCAGAAGCAACAGAACTCCCTTTCATTCATGTTAATTAAACAAACTGTTTAAATGTGAAAACTTACTTTTTCTAATTTTTTTCAACACAACACTTTTATTTTTAGTACACAAACATAAGAAAATTGTTTAATTTAAACATAGTTACATTCTTTGGACCAACTAAAGCCAAAATTCATTTTTTTGAGTGCATATGGAAACTAGTTGTTTTGTTGTTGTTTGTTTTTGTCTTTAAATTAAATATTTTATTTAGCATTTTGCCCAATCCTTTAAAGAGTCTCTGAATTGGCTCTGTTGATGCTAGACTAAGTGTCCATTTTCTGAAACACATCTCCCCGTGAGTAAATGTCCCATTAATGAGCACTAAAGTAGGGAGACACTTTCACATGAAAGTGACGTGAGCCACATGTCAGTGCATGAGCACTCGGTCATGTCACACGGGAGATCTGAGTAGTGTTTACATAAGAACAGTAAGACTAATTTATGACCACTAATATTGTCCACCTGTCTGAGTATTTAATCAGTTATGAACAAAAATTCACGAAATTGTGTTGTCCTCCTAATTGTGGTGCATCTTAAAGTAAAAACATCTTATTCCTGCTTTTTAAACAAACCACAACATATATTTACATTTACATTTTACATTTAGTCATTTAGCAGACGCTTTTATCCAAAGCGACTTACAAATGAGGACAAGGAAGCAATTTACACAACTATAAGAGCAACAATGAATAAGTGCTGTAGGCAAGTTTCAGGTCTGTAAAGTCTAAGAAGGAAAGTATTAGTAGTATTAGTATTTTTTTTTTTTTTTTTGGGTACAGTTAGTGTGATATCCAGAGAGGCAATTGCAGATCAGGAAGGGAAGTGGAGACTAAATAGTTGAGTTTTTAGTTGTTTCTTGAAAGTAGCGAGTGACTCTGCTGTTCTGATGCAGTTAGGGAGTTCATTCCACCAACTGGGCAGATTGAGCGTGAGCGTTCGCGAAAGTGATTTCTTCCCTCTTTGGGATGGAACCACAAGGCGACGTTCATTCACAGAACGCAAGTTTCTGGAGGGCACATAGATCTGCAGAAGTGAGTGCAGATAAGAAGGAGCAAAGCCAGAAGTCACTTTGTAGGGAAACATCAGAGCTTTGAATTTGATGCAAGCAGCAACTGGCAGCCAGTGCAAACAGACTAGCAGCGGAGTGACATGTGCTCTTTTAGGTTCATTAAAGACCACTCGTGCTGCTGCGTTCTGGAGCAGCTGAAGATGCTTGATAGAGTTAGCTGGAAGCCCCGCTAGTAGAGAGTTGCAGAGTTAAGTAGTGACTTGAGCGTAGATAGCAGGATCTGGTGGTTGACAGTGTCAAAAGCAGCTGACAAGTCCAGCAAGATGAGGACTGATGATTTTGAGTCTGCTTTAGCCAGTCTGAGATCCTCCACGACCGAGAGCAGGGCAGTCTCAGTTGAGTGGCCTTTCTTAAAGCCGGATTGCTTGTTGTCCATGAGATTGTTTTGAGTAAGAAAGTCCAGGACTTGATTGAATAATACTTTCTCCAGAATCTTGGCCATGAATGGAAGCAGGGATACTGGTCTGTAGTTTTCAAGTAGCGTATGGTCCAGGTTTGGTTTCTTTAGCAGTGGGGTTACCCTAGCCTGCTTAAATGAAGTGGGGAATAAACCAGAGTCAAGAGATGTGTTAATTATGCGAGTCAGTGTTGGTATGACTGCAGGAGAGATGGCTTGCAAGAGATGAGAGGGAATGGGATCGAGTGGACAGGTGGTTGCATGGCTAGATAGCACGAGTTTGGACACCTCAGACTCTGAGCTGAGAAAAAAGAGGTGAGTGTGTGTGGTGTTGGTGGTGTATCTTGCGTGTTTGTTGTAGGTGCAGCAAATTGAGCACTGATTTTTGCAGTTTTGGTGCAAAAGAATGTAGCAAAGTCATCAGTAGTAAGTGTGGAGGATGCGGGTGGAGGAGGAGGATAGAGGAGGGAGGAAAATGTTTTAAAAAGTAGGCGAGGATTAGTGGCATTGTTGATTTTCTGACGGAAATATGTCTGCTTTGCAGAGGTAACTTGTATATTGACATCACTAAGTCTGCTCGACTGAATCGCTATATAGCTAAAAAATATTTAACTTTTATTTAATTCATAAATTCATTCATTCATTCATTATCCATTCATCTTTATTAATTAGCGGTCGCCACAGCGGAATGAACGGGCAACTTATCCAGCATATGTTTTACGCAGCGGATGCTGTTCCAGCTGCAACCCACCGCTGGAAAACAACCACACACACTTATACACACACATAAACTACAGACAATTTAGTTCACTCATTTCACCTATAGCGCACGTCTTTGGGCTTGTAGGGGAAACTGGAGCACCCGGAGGAAACCCACGCCAACACGGGGAGAACATGCAAAATCCACACAGAAATGCCAACTGAGGCTCGAACCAGTGATCTACATGCTTTGAGGCGATAGTGCTAGCCTCTGCACCACCGTGCTATCCCTTAATTTATACAGTGTAGAGTATATATAGTTTGTAGCAATACAGCTCAAATAATGAGTACAATGCAATAAATATTGTAATAGTATTATAAAACTTATACATTAAATCATTACTATTTGTAATGAAGTTTACAGCCCTTTGGCCGCCGGGAAGAACGAGGCGGAGAACCGAAGTTTTAAAATATTTATTGATAACAGTGACGGCAGCTCCTCACGGAGACTACCGTCTAAACCAAAACAAATGGACGGCAGCTTCTGACAGAGACTGCCGTCAAACTGAAGACAAAAGCAAAACAGCATGTCCAGCCCGGTCCTCTCTCAGGCCTCTTCTGCCATCGTTCCTCCTCTTATTGTCCAGAGCTCCTTCTGTGGGATTCGATGCTGGTGTGGCTCATAGGTGTCTCCACTTACGCGGCGGCCTCATTCCATTCCCACGGCTCTTGGCCCCGCCCCCTCGCCACACTATTTACTTAAAGGGTCATGAAACATTACTCTCACATGGGAAAGCTAGACCACATGGGAAAGCTATAGGCTGCGGCCGGAAGTGGTGTTATAGAGACCAGCAGGGGGCGCCCAACCTGTGGTCTGTGTGGGTCCAACCGGCCCAGTATAGTGACGGGGACTCTATACTGCTCAGTGAGCGTCGTCGTTCGTATGCAACATTAAACCCAGGTCCTGACTCTCTGTGGTCATTAAAAATCCCAGAATGTTCTTCGAGGTATTCTTGGGGTTTAACCCAGCATCTTGGCCAAACTTGCCTACTGGCCTCTGTCCATCATAGCCTCCTAATCCTCCCCATATCAGACCATAACCAACTTCATATGGGCTTCATCTCTCTCTCTCTCCTCTCCACCAATCAGCTGGTGTGTGGACTGGTGCAATATCCAGGTGGATGCTGCACACTGGTGGAGGATGAGGAGATTCCCCCGAATGCGTAAAGCACTTTACCCAGAAAGCGCTATATAAATATAAGGAATTATTATTAATATTATTATTATTATTATTATTATTAAAGCTGTGAGCTGAATGTAGGAGAGCCATCAACCATCCTCTGTCAGTACTGACTGTGAATGAAATTTAGAAGCTAAATTTGAGGAAATGTAAGGTTTTAATGTTTAATGAGTGCTTATTTTGAAATTTAGACACATATTCTTGAAGGGACAGAGAAGTCCTGTGTGAAAGTCTGTCAATGTTTAAATGCTGTGTCAATGATGGATCAACATATCCCAGCTTTCAAACACCCCAGTGTCTGTGTAATTGTTCTTATAAAAAACTGTTGGTCATTAGAGTCAATTACAGTCATATCTGTAGAGCTTGTGAACAATCAGCAGTGTTCAAGAGTCGGCAATGCTCACAAACGCACACAAGAACGCCTCCTATTACCAGTCTTTAAAATGTCAATACAGACTCATAGAAGTTGGTATTTCTGACAACACTGCTGTGACTATGATCCATCATGACAGCCTAACCACTGCAAGGTCTCACAGCTTGAATAAATAATTCTGAAGCAGAAGTTTCAGAGGGGCAACGCAGTGGCGGAGTAAGTGGTGCTTTTGCCTCACAGCAAGAAGGTTGATGAGTTGCAGGTGCGAGCCTTGGTTGGGTCAGTTGGTGTTTCTGTGTGGAGTTTGCATGTTCTCCCTGCATTCGCATGGGTTTCCTCCGGGTGTTCCGGTTTCCCCCAAAGTCCAAAGAAATCCGGTAAAGGTGAAATGGGTAGGCTAAATCATCATTGATGTATGAGTGTGTGTGGATGTTTCCCAGAAATGGGTTGCAGCTGGAAGGGTATCCGCAGCATAAAACGTGCTGGATAAGTTGTTGGTTCATTCCGCTGTGGCGACCCCGGATAAATAAAGGGACTAAGCCGAAAAGAAAATGAATGAATAAAGTTTCAGAGAACTTGCAGTCCTTACATCCCCATCAATAATGCAGCCCGATATAATGATGAAATTAGAAAAAAAAAAATACTACCCATTTGTTCGCCAACAACTAAAGCAAACAGATGTATACACTCTTAACTGATGTTCAACTAAAACAAATCTGCTAAAATCTCAGATTTTGTGCATGGTTGCATGACCTTTTAATGGCATTGCTTCATCAGCTCTAGTGTAATCAGTCTGCTGCCCTAATCAATGAGAATGAAATTTTAGTTGTTTAATGCTCCATCATGAGATTAAAAACGGCAAAACTACCATATCTAATAATAAATATGCATCCAACAGCTCCCCCTGTTGACCCCTGCAATAACTTCTTGATCCTGGATGAACCATGGAGAGCCACCAGCAATCAACACTCCTCTGAGTTAATGTGTGACAGTGCGGTGAGCTGGAGCGGCTGGTACCGTCTCTTCATTAATGGTCAGAGTGTTCAGATGCCAGACACATGTGTTGATGAGTATAGCTGCGGCACTAATGCTCCACTGTGGCTGAGCGGAGGACATCCAACACTTGAGGATGGAGTGGTCACTAGAGATGTCTGCGCTCACTGGAACAACGACTGCTGCTTTTTCCAGTCCAATCCCATTCAAGTCAAAGCCTGTCCTGGAGGTTTTTATGTCTATGAGTTTGTGAGGCCAAGTGGCTGCAATTTAGCATACTGTGCAGGTACTGGACACACATTTAACTCTGCCTTCTGTTTATGTTAGAGATGATGGCTTTCTGTCTAACATTTATTTGTGTTTCTAGATGTGAGGTTTAACACTAGCTATACAACTGACACACCAGAGACGACCACAACAGAAACTACAACTACAATATCTGGTAATGTAATGTGCTGTAACACAATCTGCAGGATTATTGCTCAGATTAAAGAGTTATGAGTGTCAGAATCTGCTGCTGTTGTTCAAATGATTACATTAGTAATAAAAAAGAGGTGATGTGTGTATGTTTGTGTGCTTAGTAGTAACGTTATGTATTGAAAAATAAATGTTAGGGATTGCACTAGGTATAGGAAACAGACTGCAAGTTTGTGTTTAGTTTTAAGTAAACATTGTGCTATGGAGCTGATTTGCTAATAATTTAATATGTGAAGTGCTTAGAATGCATTTAAAGGTAGTAAAAGTACAGTAAAAACAAAACATTCAAACTAAATTCATGTCAACAAGAGTATTTGTATTGCACTTTTAACAATTACATTTGTTCCAAAGCAGCTTAACAAAAGACGCCTTTCATCACATTACAGTGAAATTAAAAAAAGTTAAGGTGTGGGTTTTATTTTTAGGTACAGTTATCAGAAAACCTTTTAATAATAAATATTAATGACTTGTCTTTCTAGCTGTCAGAAACCCCTGTTCTGAACTCAACTGCTCCAAAGAGGAAAGGTGTGGGATGAAAAATGGTGTTTATGGCTGTTTATGTAACAAAGGCCTTCAAAAGCACCGAGCACCAAAAGACTCCTTTGGTTAGTGTGTGATTCTACAGTCAAATGTGAAATAAAAGGTGTTTTTGTGTCATTAATGATCATGTTTTTCTCTCAGATTTCAATGAGACCTGTGAGAGCAGCTCTGGCTCCATGTCTGTGTCTCGCTGTCAGCTTTTTGAAGCTGGTTTTTCAGCTGAGCACTTACACCTCAATGACCCCAGCTGCAGAGGAACCGTCCAGAACGGCAGAGTGGAGTTTAACTTCGACAACGATCAACACATCTGTGGCACAAACCTTGTGGTACGATCAACTACCTGCAGGATAAATCTGATTTTATACTACTGGCCTGCTGAATGCTTGCTTCTGATTGGCTGATTATTCTAAGCTGTGCTGTTATTTTCAAATAAACAAACAGCTAAAGTAGTTCCAACCAGTTTTGGGTGCATTGCAGCTCCATATCACTACGTTGAATGATTTTACCTATTTCACAGTTAGAATTCACATCAAAACACAACAGGAGGAGACGTGTAAGAAAATATTCCTACACACAAGAGCAGTTTGAGAACAAAAACCTGACATACTGTGTCAGAAATACAACTTCTGTACAATGACTTTAGCTGTAGGAACTGTAGTAATCATTAGCCCCTTTCACACAGTGAAACCAGAACGACTTTACTGGTAAATTAAAAAAAGCGCTGTTCACACAGGCGAGGAAGTTACAAAATTTTTCCAGGAAAGACCATTCACACACCCATTCCAAAATACAGGGAAATTCTGACATCATTAACCAGAAATTACCTCTAAACAGCCCGCTTGCATTTGTAAACAAAGAAGGGGTTGGGCTTTTGTTGATGATACCGGCCTGATTTCACAAAAAAACGTAAGTATTTTACGTTTTGCCAGTTTAGTGGCCAATTTGTACGAGTTCAGTCGTACGAAATTGTACGATTTTAAAAAGGAGGCATGGCATCTAACCCCACCAATAAACCCAACCGTCATTGGGGGATGAGCAAATTGTACCAAAATATAAGAATTAGATTGTACGAATTCGTACGAATTAGCCACTAAATGAAAAAGTTACGAATTGCTGTGAGATTGTGTTGATCTGCTTCACTGCCCACTGCTTCATGTGTCAAGCAACTAAAGCAGAGCTTTATCAAAGCATTTTATCAATATTTTTGCCACAATTGCTTTAAGAAAGAACAAAGAAATGGTATCAGACTAACATCTAGCAGCTAAATGTGTCTGGAAAAATTTTCAAAGGCTTTTATTTTCATAAATAGCGCGGATGTGAATGTGTCTGAGTGTTCTGATTGGCTGGAGTAGAAGTCTCACATCAGCGCGTTTTAGACATGAACAAGCTTTTTCTGGCAATCTTCCTCCTGTGTTCACACAGAGCAGCATTACGGCAAATTACCGTCAATGTTCCAACTTCTCTTTCAACAATTGCCAGAACAAATTTACTGTTATTTTCAAAAAGGGCCTGTTCAAACATACAGACCTTTCCGGAAATGTGTCTGTAAATTTCTTGAAAGGTCTGTATGTGTGTAAGGGGCTATTGACTCAAAGCTGAATTATTAGAAAGTAATGCACACTGAATTTCTATTCAATTACCTGTCATCAATCATTCCTTACGTACACGCCATGCAAACATTAATAATGACTAACAAAACCTATTTCTATTTGACAACCCTGACCATCTGAGTAGTCTCCAAGGCAGGGCAATAAAGGTTATTTCAAGAGTTCACACTTAGCTGATGATTGATAGTAAAGCTAGTTTGGCGTGCTGTCCCGGGAGAGAGCCCTGAGCTTCTAAGATCCTCGAGCTCTGGGCTCCCTCCCGTTGCAAGGCGAGAGGGGAGTTTGAGCTCAGGTAGATCTCGATGACTCCCCTTCTTGCATGTTGTAGCTAAGTGTCAGACATGGATGCTGAAAGGTGTACTCAGAGGTTAGCTAATGTATTTTGATTAATTATTTAGAGTGCTTGTTTTTGAACCGGAGGACCCGGAAAACTCACGCGACCACGGGGAGAACAAACAAACTCCGCACAGAAATGCCGTCTGGTTTGGAAAGGAATTAAACCAGGGGCATTCTTGCTGTGAGGCAACAGCGCTTATCGCTGGCCACCGTGACGCCCGTTTGAAAGGAGGAAAAGTAGGGTTGGGTGGGGGGGTGCGGTGGGGGTTCTTCGAGATGAAGATATTGAGATGAGAAAAGTCTGGTTATTTATAGTGAGTTAAGGATCGTCTGATAGGATAATCAGTCATTAGCTAAAGTTGGAACAGCTGTGAACAATCATAAGCACGTGATCCTCTCGAAATTTGTTTATAAATAAACTTCACGAAAATTAGCCAAACAATAGAAAAAGCCCAAACAGACTTGCCTAAAATCTTCTGAAAGTCTTTCATTTAGTAATGAAGAGTGGAGAACAACAGGCTACCAAACACACTGACGCTCTCTAACAATAGTGTATAACACACCATTATTTTACTTGACAACTGGTGTTGTTCTTTGAAAAAAAAAAGTCAATTCAAGCTAAATATTAAATAAAATGTCTATTTGTTGTCTGCAGGCCAACGGCAGCCACTTCATCTACAGTAACTATATTGTGGGGACGCCGGGAACAGAAGGTCTCATCAGCAGAGTGAGAATCCTGAAGCTTTCTTTCAGCTGTGTTTATCCTCAAACACAAACACTTTCCATGAACGTGGAGATCAACCCACTGCAGAGGTGCCACAACACACTCATTCTGCTTTATTATTGCTGTAATTTGACAAAGTAGACCATTTCACAAAGTTTAGCTGATCAAACTGTTATTTTTACTTCTATAGTTGTACTGGCTGCTCTGTTCAATGATTTTAATCTTCTTGGCAACATGTAAAGTTTACATGTAAAAAAACACAAAATCCCCACAAATTCATTATAAAAATAATATGACAGGAAGATAAGACAAAAAATCTAATCTGATTCACACATTAAAACACACAAAATAGGAACCAATATTTTTTATATCTATTAGCCCTTCCTCATACATCTACCACTAAGTTTTGTACATTAAAATAAAGGGGTCAGACTTTCTTGATTTTCTTTTGCTCTGAGGTGTATGGGCGGGGGAAGTGGCAGATAACCCTTAAAAATAAAATTTTCCAATGACTTGCCAGAATAGGCATTACATGTTGTTTACTTGGGGTTATATCCATAAATACGAGATACTTTTTGAGCTGAAAATAAACAGAGTTTCAAATACAGAGTAAACAAATTGTGAGTGAGTAATCTGCTATGCTGCGTTCACCAGACGCGGAACGAGCGTCAAGCGCGAGTGATTTACATGTTAAGTCAATGCAAATGTGTGAATAGACATCGCGGACAAGGGCACGGCACGAATTGCGTTTCGCGCGAATTGCTTAAGTTCAAAAGTCTGAACTTCACTGGACATTCACGCCGCGTTAACCAATCAGGAGCTTGCTCTTGTGGGGGCGTGATTGTGACGTACACCTGTTGTTGAAGTCCCGGGGGAAATCCTCCAGTTGACACAGACAAAAAGTTAATCAAACTGGGCTGGGCTCAGTCAGAAGCACCGCTGAAAGCCTCCATCATCCAGGTTCAGTTTCTGGAGGAGTTTACGAGCTCACAGAGCTGGATGCACCTCTGAAAGCATCTAGTGGAATCAGACACGACCCTAAACGTATCAACACGGTTTTTTAGTCTTCATTAAGCACATAAACACTGTTATTTTCTTTATAAAATCCATGTTAGCCATTTAGCTATGAAGCTAAATCACCGGGCAGACAGAAGCCCTGCCCACCACGTGAATCCGCGTCTGTTCTGAAGTCTATTTGACGCACGAATGAAGCGGATTTGACGCGCGAATAAAGCGGGGTTTGACGTGCGAATGAAGCGAGTAAACTCAAATGTTCACACGGCTATTTACTGAGATTTATCCGCTCGTTTCGCGTCTGGTGTGAACGCAGCATTAAAGAGCCCCTATCGTGTTTTTTTTTTTTTTTTTTTAAATAAGCTTCCATGGAGTGTGTAAATGAAAACATCCAGCAGAGGTTTAAATCTAAAAGTACAGCATGTTTAAAACTATTGATTCTTTAGCAAAATATTTGACTCAAATAAACGAATTGAGTTGGGTTCGGATCTTTTTTGCTTGATCGCATCGACGTTGACGTGGTACATCACCAAATATGTACTTCCAGTTCTGCGCTTGTGCACGCATTTTCCCTTCACACACTAGCGAAGGCACGGGGATAACAGGACTGATCATGACAAAAGATGACAGACGGAGATTCGGCTGTGGGGAATAAAGGGTTAATGTTAATTTTCACAACAACACCACAGCATAGCCAACCAAGTGCTGTGTTTGGTCCTGTTATTTTTCTGATTTTTGATACAATAACCTACGCTGCAGCGCAGGATTTATCGGCCGTTTGCTATTGAAGGAGCAGCAGTGACTTTGGGACTTTGTCAGTAATTTTTACAGTCCATATGGACCAGTTTCATCTTCCTCCAGATCATGTAAGTGTGATTAAAATTGTTGCCTCGATTTGTGTAGTTTGCAAAATGTGTTTAATTGTGTGTTATAAGTTGCGATCACCCCGTGCGGCTTGTAATCACGTATTTATTACAGATCAGTGCTTATACTGTATCTCTCAGGTTAAATCTGTATGGGGCTGTTCACATATCGTGTCCAAACCACGTTAAAAACGTGACGTGTGCTTCTTTAAATGCTCAACTGCCGGTGCTCTGCTGTTTGCCTTTGCTATGGCCACCATTAGCTGTTCCTACACATGCGCGGCGCAGTTAATTTTCAAAATAGTTCAGCTTTTGCCACTGTGTGGATTAATACTGCATGTGCTTCGTTATTATTACCTGGGGTTGGGTTTAAGAGTAGAGTAATATGCTGGCCTTTAACTGCATTGATTTATTGCATTCCTGCGCTGGGCTCTCTCATACTCTCTGGCTGCTATTTCATAGCCGTGGTGGGCTTTCCTCTCTGTCTTGTGCTGAACGCAGTCGACCAATCGCAACAGACTGGGTCATCAGACCAATCACCTCAGATTAGCATCACGCTAAGGAGGGGTTTGGCAACAAATGAATTGCTAAACGAATTATATGGGAGTCACTGGGATAATTAGGTAAAAATAAATGCACATTATAAGACAATGAAAGTGTTTTTTTGACCTTGCATGCATATCAGCCTGTTGTTGGAGACCAATAAAACCAAATATGACCTTTTTAAATGCAAAATAGGGGCTCGTTAAACATTACTGTCTCTTATGGAATGACTACCACAGATGACATCTCATATGATGCGGGAGTGCATGTGGAGTAGTACTGTCTAGTTTCTTAGGGGACTATTTTCATCCTTACCCCTTCACACTCTGATTCATGTGCCAAGGGGAAGGTGTATGTGTTGGAGAATAAAGCAGAATTGAATACATGTGGTTATTTTCTTTTGGACGAGATATGTGTTTTATGCATAAAATAATTTTAACATATGGCTCCAATAATTTACACATCTGTGTCCATTATTTAAACAGCACCGTGCACAAGGTCCTCCCCAGTGGTGAAGGGGTTTATCAGGTGCGGATGGTCCCGTATGTGGATGAAGAGTTCACTCAGCCCTTCACTGGTAGAGTGGATGCAGAGCTGGACCAGGAGATGCATGTGGAGGTTGGTGTTGAGGGGGTCGACAGCCGCCAGTTTGCCCTGGTGATGGACACGTGTTGGGCTACACCTGTGAATGACCCTGATTACAGTCTCCGCTGGGACCTCATTACTGACGAGTAAAGACTTTTCTGCTCATTAAACACCAGTGTTAACTCACACATTTTTTTAAAACCTACTTTTGATTAAATAGTAATCCAGGCATCTTTTGTATTTTTATAAAAATGTAGTAAACTAAAGCACAAGATTCCAGTTTAGTTAAAAATTTAAGTTGAATGCGTTTGATGGAATATTTTGGTTTGTTGATTGTGGTTGTTGATCTCGTCAGGTGTCCCAATCCTGAGGACGACACAGTGAAGCTGCTGCAGAACGGCGTCTCCACAAGCAGCCGTTTCTCCTTCAGGATGTTCATCTTCACTGCAAACTCCACTAAGCTTTACCTGCACTGTGCTGTTCACCTTTGCCTTCTGTCCAGTGAACAATGCTCAACGGTGAGTTTAAAAAGTCTTCAGAATCTCCCACTGATGTTTCAGCACTAAACACAGACAGGGAGATATGATGGTGTTGAGGTTTAATGATGAAGGCTGTTAAACATGTTTGTTCTGCCCTCTGCTGGGGATTTTGTGCACTCCTGTTGGTTTTGTGTTTGTTCAGTGATGTTTATCAGGGATTTGCACAGCTGGATTTGACTCTTTTCTCTTCTAGAGCTGTGACTCTGGAGAGCATCGGAGAGAGCGCAGGGCTCTGGATCTCCATGACAGTGCGTCACTATCTATGGGACCTCTAGTGTGGTCTGGAGGAAACACAGGTCAGCATTTCATATGTATAAATGCAGTGTTGCAGTGTTGATGAGTAGCTTGTAGCTTAAAGTCACTAAACTACTGTTAAACTAAACCTCTTTTTTTACAATGGCGTATACAACAAACAAGTGAATAAATGTCAATGAGGAATGATTTGAGTGAAATATTTGGTAAACTACAATACACTTTCATACAATGTTGATATTAAAGCTTATTGATTGATCACAGTTTTCAATCTTCTAAAACAGACTCTATGAGTCATTATGCAAATCTACAACAGATGTAACAAACTACTGTGTGATTGAGCTGTAAATAATCTTTTATTTCATCAGACTGACTGATATTCTCTGTTCACAGATGTTCAGCCTCTTCCAGACCAAGTGAAGGTTTCTGAGGCTTCTTGTCTGTGTGCTTCTCTGGTGCTGTTGTTCATTCCTCTGATGAGTTTCTTCACCCTTTTTTAGTTTAGGTTTGAATGGATGTGGAACTGGTGGTGGTATTTCTCTATTTTAGAAATATTGTTACTTGTCAATGTAATTGACACTGATTTCATACAGAAGGTTAATTTTTGATTTTTTTGAGAAGATGTGCTACTGTAAAAAAGGGTTTTTATATTAAATTACCAGGATTGGTCTGTTGTTCTGTTTCTCAATCTTTAAGTTAGAAAAAAATTTACTTAATTAAGACGTAATGATGTAATAAATTAACATTGCATGTTAAATGATTCTGGCAATAATATAAGGGCATAAAGATTTAAAAGATGAATGAGGAAATAAATATCTCCATGATTAAAGTGATGTAATGTTCTGCCTTTTTTCTATTGCAACAATTTCACTCAGTAAATTAAGAAAGATTGATGCTATGTTTAACCTGTTAGACAGCACTCACTTTTGGGGAATTTCACATATGAGATAAATGACGTCAGTACATAATAACTGGTTATGATCATTGGTGTAAAGCAGGGGTCACCAAACTTGTTCCTGGAGGGCCGGTGCGCTGCAGATTTTACCTCCAACCCTAATCAAACACACCTGAACAAGCTAATCAAGCTCTTACTTGACATACTTAAAACATCCAGGCAGGTGTGTTGAGGCAAGTTGGAACTAAACCCTGCAGGGACACCGGCCCTCCAGGACCAGGATTGGTGACCCCTGGTGTAAAGTAACTAATTACAAATACTCAAATTACTGTAATTGAGTAGTTTTTCTCAGAAATTGTAATTTATTCTTATTTTTTTTCTTGTTTATGGGTATTAGAAAAATCAGTCCTGTGTTTCCTGTCCAATCAAATCACACACAGAAGGTAAATTGCTTCATAATGAACTACCTCAAGACAGGTGTGCTTTACATTGCTTTACATTACAAACTGTTTGGAAGCATTAAAATTGTCCAAGAACATATTCAAAATCTTTACACGCATTGACCCAGAGACTGTTTAGATCAGGGATGCCCAAACACAGTCCTGGAGGGCCGATGTCCTGCAGATTTTACCTCCAACTTGCCTCAACACACCTGCACGGATGTTTCTAGAAGGCCTAGTATGAGATTGATTAGCTAGCCCAGGTTCGTCTAAGTGGGATTGAAACTAAACTTTGCAGGACACCGGCCCTCCAGGATTGAGTATGGGCATCCCTGGGTTAGATGCATGTCACTAATGAGAAGATAAGGGATATTTACAGTATGATGACTGAAATGGCCTTAAACACCCAGCAGACACAAGATGTCAACATGCCGTCAGATAACTTCGTGGAGACGCTGCATTTTGTTTGGAAATGAAAATCGGGTTTACATCAGAACTCAATGAAATAAGCCCGATGTCAATGTCCAACGTCCAACCTAAAACCAACCAAATATCAACGTCTAATGATGTTACAGCTTGACGTTGTGTCAACGTTACCACTATGACGTCTATCAGATGTTAAATTTTGGTAGCCATACCTGATGAATAAATGTCAGGATTTGACGTCAATAGGAAGTTGGTTTAAGATGTTGGCTAGACATTGGTTTTTGGTCACTTTCTAACAACCTAAAATCAATTAAATATAAACGTCATTTGACGTCATTATTAGACATCAAAATAACGTTATCCTTAGACGCTGGCTAGACACTGAATTTTGGTCACCTGACATCACAACCTAAATCTAACCTAATCTTAACGTCTTATGACATTGTGTCCCTGCTGGGCAATAACTAAATGCACTACAGAATGTTACGTTTACACACACATCCACAAATGACATGTGAATGCATCAACATTTAACAGCCTAATACTCACTACTCTTGAGTACTTTTAAAAGGGCTACTTTTTACTCCTACTTTGAGTAATATTTACAACAGATACTTTTACTCTACTCACACTACATTTTTAGGCAAGTAATGGTACTTTTACTTAAGTATGCTTTTTCAGTACTCTTTCCACCTCTGGTTATGATTATTACTGAACCAATACCGAATTGTTCACGTCTGCATCGAAGAAATAATTCATTGTCATACCTCTAAAGAGGAGCTCAAAAAAACGTGACGGACCTGGCTGGGATTTCCATGTTGTGCCATGACTATTGCTCTGTCAGTTTTTAGTTGAACCTTGAATGAGAGTTTTATTTATTTTTTTTTATTTTCACTTCTTGATTACATGAAGATCTTTTCTTCATTTGCTGGTGTTTTTTTGTATTTGCATGAGAAATGACCAAGGCCTGTTAGGATTGCGATCGTGAGACCTGCAGTTCATCTTAATACATTCAGCTGCTACAAAGAGAATGTGAAAGTTTGCTTTAAGCGCTAATGCTAATTTTATTTATTTAATTTTATTTTTAATTTCTAATGCATTTTACAGTGAGAGAGTAACAGTAACCTGACATGAAGACATCAAACAGGAGTAAATGGAAAGATTTGTTTTTTAATTTACCCAAGATGGCTTCATAATCTGCTTTTTGGAGCCACTTACTTCATCGCAGGGTATGAAAGAATGATTACAGCTAGTGTAAAATCCTTGCGATCGTTTTGTTTATTTTTCATAATGCTGGTATTTAAATGCGATCAGTGTGTTTGTGTTTTCAGTTCTAAAGGTTATGCAGAATGTTGATGTACTGGTTGTGTTGTTCTCCGTTAAGGTTTCACGTTATTGCTTAAATCCCACCATATTTTTGTTGTTCTAGGTCTTAGCTGAAGAGAAAATGAAACGTGAAAAGTTGGGCAAAACAGATCTATTTTAATGTCATGTCAGAACAGTACATTACTCATTATTCACAGCAATGTTGGCTCTCATTGAATGTTGCTACATCTTATGTAATGTAACGGGAACACGTAAGAGGCTGATGCTTCAGTATGTTTATGTCAGAGCAGTAAGATTGAAGTAAAATGCAAAAAATTATTAAAATCATTTGTAATATTTTCTGTAACTTCCTGAACGGGTCTGTTATGTGAAAGCACAGTTGTATTTTTGCAGCATGCATGTTTATGTATCTTCCTGACTCTTTATTTAAAAAAATAGACATAGTTATTTGTTTCTTGATGTTACCTTGATCAGTCAGCAATGATCTCAGTGGACAGTGACCATGTTGTTTTAAGTCGGTGTGGTGAAAGATTTATACGGTGTAAAATTAGTTCCTTGATATATGCAAGTAATGTGTACCTAATAAAGTGGCCGCTGAGTGTATAGTACATCCAAATCACAGTATATAAGACAAGTGTTTCCTTAATAAGTGTTTTGCTAAAAAAGAATAATAAACAGTGTAGGCATTCTGACTGTTTTTAGAAACGTGTCAGTAAAATGCGCTGAAACTCCGCAAAAACAAAACACACATACATGAGACGTATATCTATAGAAAGCTTGAAATTTCTACTTTTAAATGCAGTGAATGCCTATTGACAACAAATGTCAGCCCCTTTCACACAGTGATAGCGGTAAATATCCGGAAAATTTCCGGAACGACTTTACCGGTAATTTAAAAAAAAAAAAAAAGCTGTTCACACAGGTGAGGACGTTACAAAATGTTTCCGGAAAAGTCCATTCACACATCCATTCCAAAATAGCGGTAAATTATGATATCATTAACCAGAAATGAGCTCTAAACGGCTGCGCTTGTATTTGTAGACATTTGACTACATCACAAACTATGCGGAGAAGTATTGTGAACAACTTCGATAAAAACATATAGAGAAACACTTTCGCATGTCGAGAAGTTACATGGTATGTGTGTGTGCTGGGCTGGTGCTCACCAGCTGAAGCACTGTGTCAAGCCACTGAAGAAAGCGGAGCTTGAAGGTAAACAAACAACGGCTTATCATGAGCATCTTATCGATAATCATTTACACAGTTAGCATTAAGAAGAAACATATAAATGTTATCTGACTAACGTCTAGCAGCTAAATGTGTCTGGAAAAAAATTCAAAGGCTTTTATTTACTAAACCGCGCGGATGTGAATGCGTCTGAGTGTTCTGATTGGCTAGAGTAGACGTCTCACGTCAGCACGTTCTAGATGTGCATGTGCTCTTTCCGGCAAATTACCGATAATGTTACAACTTCTCTTTCCGGAAAATACCTGGAACGAATTTTCCGGTATTTTCAAAAAGGGCCTGTTCACACATACACACCTTTCCGGAAAATTGCCGGTAATTTTCCGGAAAGGTCTGTATGTGTGAAAGGGGCTATTGTTTGATAAAGCAATCAGTATGAAACCAGTGCAATGACTAGTTTCTCAGTCTGAGCTAGTTAATCTAGCTAGTTAATCTAATGCAGGGGTTTTCAAAGCGTGAGGCGCGCCAGAGCATGTCAGGGGAGGCGCGGGAAAAAATATTATATAATAAAAATATAATTATTAAGTTTCATTATTATATGTATTTTTTATTATTTTTAAATGTTTTAATTAAACAAAGCTAAAAAAAATTATACGTCAAAAATAAGAAAACCTTTTTTACCCAGAAGGCCATAGCTGTGAATTCGCTTCTGTTTTGCAAGCCCGCCAATACAGGTATATGCCTGCTAATACAATGGATCGGTTTCTGAGACCCCCGATTCAAAGCCTTCAAGTTCAGGGCTTAAACCCAAAACGACGATATGATGATCAGTATTTGAGTTTAGGATTTACGTGGACAGGACCAGCTGATGATCCACGACCTTTAAGTGTGGTTTGTCAAGATATTTTGGCTAATGACAGCATGAGACCCGCTAAACTTCGGCGACATCTTGAAACCAAGCATGATGAGGTAGCAGGAAAACCTCCAGAATTTTGTGTGTGTGCGTGTGTGTGTTTGAGAGGAGGGGGGCGCAAATGGATAAGTTGTGTCAAAAGGGAGGCCCACTGTCTTAGACTTTGAAAACCCCTGATCTAATGCATCAGAGATATAACCTCCTTTAATATATTCAAAAAACATTTTAAAATACGGTTTATAGAGAATCAGACGTGTCATCATTCCTATTAGAATGAAGCTAGCATGCTTCCATTTGTGGCTGCTATCTTAATGATTTGTTGTTTAAACGTGTGTCAACTATTTTTTATCTCTATTACAAAATGTTGGTGTTTTAGTTTAATTTGTAAATATTCATTTCTTATTAACATCTACATAACCTTGTCTATTTTAGTACTTTTTAACTATGTTTGATTGATTGTGTAATTCTTGTATAGTTTTTTTTAGATGGTTCAGGGACAACAGATAAAAAATAGCCGTCTGGCTAATTCTGGTGCATTTGCAGAAATGCTAATTAATGTACACTTGTCCCTGCCAAATAAACAAATAAAATAAATAAATAAAAATGAATGCTACCATGGCCACGAGGCTTTGGTATTAAAATCATAAAAACAAGTTAATAAAACGTCTGCAAATACTCAACAAAGAAACATGAGAGATGTATCTATAGAAAGCTTGATACGTCTAGTTTTGCATTAACCAATTCAAGTCGAAAACAAATCATTTCTTTTCATGTAATCCGTATAAAAGTAAGGACTGGGGAGGATTCTCCTGCATCGCCTCATTACAGCTAACATAATCCTGCCCTCAGTGATAGGGAAATGAACTAAGGTAAGCCAGGTAATAATGTACACGCTTCTAGAGACATGGCATCAAATGACATGCTTTATTATAGATACGCACACTAGTTCAGATGGTAACATTCTGGTAGTCATTGGTAGTCATTCTGTACACCTGAATAATCTCGAAACTTTCTGTAAACCACATAGCATTGCAGTTCCCCTTCATTAGGAAATGCTGTGTTCCTTCACCACAATGATTGCCTCTTAGCTGTTGGGTGTGAAAGTCTCTTCAGCTAGAAAAGGATGCCTCAGCTCTGCATGTGCTGTGCTTATATTGCAAATTGATTGTGATTAGCGCCAGCTGTGCACACTAATACTGCCATTTCATTGGCCTGTTTATATACTCTTTCAGATGATTGGATTCTGACGTAATCCCCATTGTGAAAGTTTTTTCACATAGCATTTCCATTCCCCCCTCGGGAAACAAGGATTACTTTAGCCACCAAGGGGTTTCTTATTCTACAAAAGAACATATTTTAAACTAGAAACCATTGACTTCTATCATATTTGTTTTTTCCTACTATGGATATCAATGGTTACCAGTTTCCAACATTCTTCAAATTGTCTTATTTAGTGTTTATCAGAAAGAAAAAAGAAAAAAACTTGTAAAGCTTTGTAATCATCTGAGGGTTAAAAAATAATGAGTATGGCCCCGTTTACACTGTCAGGTCTTGATGCCCAATTCTGATTTGTTGCCCATATCTGATTTGTTTGCCTGTCCGTTTACACGGTTTTAATTGTGACCCATATCCAATTCATGCGTTTACACTTGCCATACAATTTACGATGTTGCGCATGCATAAAGACAGGTTCAAGAATCTGTGCCACAATAGCCACGATGGAAGAAATGTTTTGTTTTTAGCTCTGCGAAATATGCAAAGTGTACACTGTAAGAAAAAATAAATCATAAAAAAAAGGTCAAATGACTGCCAGTTTTGGCTGCCAAACAAAAACCATAAAATTACAGTAAAATGTCTTTGTTGAAATAAAGTGCAAAAAATAATTCATCTACAGATATTTTCATTAAAATGTTTACAGAAAAACACTGTTATTTTATGTGTATCTATAATAAAGGCATGCTTTATTATAGATATGCACACTAATTCAGATGGTAATGTTACAAGACAGCAATAAATAATTTACTTTGTCCTCGAGGAAGAGCTCGACTTCTTCTAATTAAAGGACTTCCTCTAATTTTAATTCCATTTTTTCTCTATTTTAAGACCGAAGTGATGGTGTTTGGCCCCATTTCCAACGTCGCTCACTCATTCATTTTCTTGTCGGCTTAGTCCCTTTATTAATCCGGGGTCGCCACAGCGGATTGAACCGCTAACTTATCCAGCAAGTTTTTACGCAGCTGATGCCCTTCCAGCCGCAACCCATCTCTGGGAAACATCCACACATACACACACACACACTCATTCACTACGGACAATTTAACCTACCCAATTCACCTGTACCACATGTCTCTGGACTGTGGGGGAAACCGGAGCACCCGGAGGAAACCCACGCGAACGCAGGGAGAACATGCAAACTCCACACAGAAAAGCCAACTGAGCCAATTATCGAACCAGCGACCAAGCGACCTTCTTGCTTTGAGGCGAACGTGCTACCCACTGCGTCGCCTGTCGCTCACTCTGTACACCTAGATAATCTCGAAACTTTCTGTAAGCCAGAGATTGTGAACCTGGGTTTTAAAATGGATCCTGATCTCAAGCTTGAAAGCCAAATTCGGTCTGTTGTTCGCTCTAGCTTCTTTCACTTGAGACAACTGGCCAAAACTAAGGACATTTTATCACACAAGTACTTTGAAACAGTAACAACACTTTTATAAATTCCCGCTTGGACTACTGCAATGGCCTTTATTTTGAGGTGAGTCAGCCTTCAATCTCTCGACTGCAATCTTGCTTTTAACTGGCACACCATCTTACTCTGCCACCTGCATGCCTTCAGTGTTTTTATAACCAAGATCCATTATTCACACAAATGAAAGTGTTTTTTATGTATTTACTAAAGTCTTGAGGTTCTGTTTTTGTACGGATGCCTGAGAGTTCAAGCACAAAGTGAAAGAACGTCACAGTGACTGCAGACAAATGCAGAAGTCAATCAACTTAAATCACAAACATTCTGATCACAGATAAAAAAAAAAAATGAAAAACTGGTTTAAGGTTGTTTTTGGAAATGTACTGGTTCCAATAAAGGTCAACCCACAGGTTTTACTAAAGACACGGACTTGACTATAAGATCTACAGTTGATCATCATCATCTCTGTGTTGATCATCATCATCATCTGCCTGAGTTTTGCTCTGCTGCAGCATCTGACCTCAGGTAAATACTTCTCTTATTCACACACTTTAAAGACTCTTCTGCTTTTAACAGGTCAAACGTATTGAGTAAAATGTTCATTTAATTATTTGTGAACTTTAATTCAAATTGTTGTAATAATTAAAAATAAATCTACAAAAACATTTCATATAAATTTAGGATGTGTGTGTGCAGGTGTCATCCGTCACTATGAAGTTTTTGATCTCACTCTGTGTGTCGCTGCTTGTAAATCATGGTGAGAGATTTATATAATGAGACCTTTTCAATCTGAATTGACTTTAAAATACCACTTAATAATTATGATATTATTTAATTAACAGGTGAAATAACCAATGGACAGACAACAGGTACAATAACTTTCTCACTTTCTATTTTTTATTTATTCCTATTCCTATCCTTAACTTTACATATAAAATATTGAAAGTAAAGAACGAAAGGAATAATACTTAAACACTGGCAAATATCAGGTTTTTATACACTAAGGCTGCACATTTGATCAAAATTAAACACAGTTATAGTAACTCTGTAAGTTATAGTAACATTTACTCGTCCTCCACTTAACCTGTTTGAGGTTTTTTTTTTCAACACAAATAAAATCATAAATTTAAATAAACAACAAGATAACACTGAAGAATATTGGAAACCAGTAGTATGACTTTATTCATGTACTTTTATCAATCCAAATGGCTATTTTCAACTTTCAGTTTTCAAATTTCACTCGACTGCTTCCAACATTTTGTTTTTAACAAGAAAATAAAATAGAAAAATAAAAATAACAACAAGGAAATAAAATCTTAAAATAGTTTGGAATCAATTGAGAGCGAGTAATCAGTCTGATCTCATGAGGAAATGTAACTACATAAAAAGTTGTCAGTGGCTAAGTTGTACAAATTCATACTAAAAAAGTATGATGTTTCATCGAAAATGGACGATTTTTAAAAGTTGACGTGGCACCAAACCCTGCCCCTAAACCCAATCATTATTGAGGGATGAGCAAAGCGTACTAAATTGTATGAGTGAGATTACAGAAAATTCAAATGATTTAGCCACTAAATCAAAACTTTACAAATTGCCGTGAGATATTGTTGGAGTAATTAGTAAGTCCTTAAAATTCTACATGAAGCAAAAGACAGGACGAGGAAGAGCATTTAATTTTTACCCGAACTGTCCCTTTTTATAGTATAACTGAACAGTATGATGTCGTGAGCTCTCTGTGAGTCTGTTAAAGTAGAGATCTTTTTTTTTTATTGTGGGTATCATCAGTAGCAATATAAGTGGTAATATGAAACATTGCTGCAATATGAACTAAAGAATAGCAAGTATAACACAAACACCACACTGTAAGAAAAAAAAAATGTAAAAAAAGGTCAAATGACTGGCAGCTACTGATGCCAAACAAAAACCATAAAATTACGGTAAAATTTCTTTGTTGAATAATCTAGGAAAAGTCTGTAAAATAACAGTGTTTTTCTGTAAACATTTTAATGAAAATATCTGTAGATTTATTATTTTTTGCACTTTATTTCAACAAAGAAATTTTACCATAATTTTATGGTTTTTGTTTGGCAGCCGTAGCTGCAGTCATTTGACCTTTTTTTTAATGATTTTTTTTTTTACAGGCAAGTAATTACAATTTATTACTTTAATTTTACGTAATTTTAAATGTACTTTATAAACAACAGGAAAAAACACTGTGTACATAATACGGCAATTTTATTGTATAAAACAGACAAATTGCTGTAATTTGTCATTACTTATATAGTACATAAAATAACAGTCAAGCTGTTAATTTACAGATAATGTTTGTAATTTTTACAGATTTTTAAATATAATTTAAAGTAACATAAAAAATACTGTATAAATAATACTGTAATTTCCCTGTTAAAAAACAAAATTTCAGTAATTTGTCTTTAATGATAAAGTACCTAAAATGAAAGTCAAATTGTGAATTTAAAAAGATTGGTTGTCATTTTACTAAGTTCTACATATAATTTTAAATGACAAAAAAATACTGTAAAAAAATTAGGGATATTTTCTATAAAATTAGTTTTTTTTTTTTTTTTTTTACAGTGCATGCTTTATTGCAGTTTAAAAATAAAGTGACTGGTAATTACTTCTAGTATTTGCACTTTCAGCAAATGAAACAACACAAGTTTTATGTTTTTGAAACAAGACAGATTTATAGTAAAATGTAAGACTTTAATAGAATAGGGTTAAAGTGAAGTAAAGAAAAAAAAAAAAAAAGTCAGGAAAAAAAAAGTCAATCTGAAGGCTGACTGCAACCTGAAGAATGGATATATATATATACAGTATATTTTTTATACATTGTTGGCATGCCCACTGATCAGCCCGCATTCTGGGTATAGATGCCCTATATGTGCGATCCCATATGCTTACGATATGGGATCCCTGCTGGCGATCCCATATGCTTACTCAGCCACGATGTAATCCTTCCTCCCAGGCGACACGTGTCTTACCTCCCCGCTAACAATCTCTTTTTCATACGTGTACTACATAAGTAAGTAAAGCCACATAAGTATTTTTTAGAAACAACTGTTACTATAACAAATATGCAGGACAGTACATCACACACTATCATACACAGTGATATTTGTTTAGGTCAACACTGTATAACACTCTCTTTATTGTCTTGATTTTCTCAGCAGGCCTATATACTACTTCCAGCTTTGACCCATGTTATCAATACAACACTCTGAATAATTTTTGGCGAACTATAAGACCAATGTACTACAATGACCGTGATGACACACTACTTGAATGGAGCGGCTGGTATCGGCTGTATCTGAGTGGACAAAGTGCCCAGATGTCTGAGTGGTGTGTGACTGATATGAGCTGTGGTGGCTACACTGGACTGTATCTCAACGGTTCTCATCCAACACTTGAGGATGGGGTGGTGACCCGTGATGTTTTGGGAAGTCGTATACAGTATAACCAGTGTGGAAAATACAGATCCACGTCCATCCAAGTCAAAGCCTGTCCAGGAGATTATTACGTCTATGAACTCGTCAGGCCAGATCTGTCGATCCCCAGACCTTCATACTGTGCAGGTGCAATGTGATATTTGTTTTGTTAAATTGTTTAAAGAAATTAAAGGTTTAACCAGTTGTGTGCAATTCATTGATAATTCAGCAGATCACTGCATACACCTATTTATCATTTACATAATGCTCAAAATATTTACTCAGCTTCTTAAAATCACAGCTTTACACTACTTTAAACAGTTAGGGCTCTATTTTGATGGTTCATATGCAGAGCGCAAAACGCAGGGCGCAAACGCTTTCAGGGTGTGTCAGAACGCATTTCTGCTAATTTACGGACGGGAAAATCTGCTTTGCACCATGGTGCATGGTCTAAAAGGGTTGAGTTTATTTTCTTAATGAGTTATAGGTGTGTTTTGAGAATAAACCAATTAGAGCCTCATCTCCCATTCCCTTTAAGAGTCAGCTGCGTCACGCCATAAGCGCATTTTGACGTAAAGTAAGTTCACTTTCGCTTTTGCTCTCGTGGATACCAAAACCTTTACGCACAGACATCAATTAGCCTATAAATAATTAATTTAGTTTGTTAAGCGCAAAGATTTGTTTCAAAACTATTTCTAAATTCAGTTCTAATTACCAGCAAACGAATAAATGAACAATAATAACCAAGTGTGGTCAAAATACTGAGTTATTTCCGAAATACACCTGCCATGCCCCATATGGTCTAAAACCTGACGGGTGGGCAAATCTAAGCTTGTTTTTAATAAAAACAAATATTAATATGGATATAATAAACAATACTGCTAATAATAATAACATTATACAAAAGCAAATTGAATGAACAGAAAAAGCCTCCCGAGATGAAGAAAGTAAGCCAGTGGTTTTTAAATCATCATGTAGGCTAGAAATTAATATGTTTTGTAATATTTTAGTTATATATATTTATATCCTGTATATATCAGGATATAAATATATCCTTATATATATATATATATATATATATATATATATATATATATATATATATATATATATATATATATATATATCTCCTTAAGATATTATATATTTTTCATATGTAAAGATATTTGTGTATTGCTCTGCATCTTGTGTGTAGTGTGTAAGCCAGGCGCACTTTGCGCCAGACAATAGACCGATTTTGTTCTGGTCTAAAAATCAGACTATTTACAGTTTCTCAAAATAGCAACGTGCCAAAACCAACACAATCTCACGGCAATTCGTAACTTTTTCATTTAGTGGCTAATTCGTATGAATTTGTATGATCTAATTTGTACAATTTAGTACGATTTGTTTGTCCCCCAATGACGGTTGGGGTTAGGGGAGGGGTCAGGTGCCACGCCTCCTTTTTAAAATCGTACGACTGAACTCGTACGAATTCGTACGAATTAGCCACTAAACTGGCAAAACGTAAAATACTTACATTTTTTCGTGAGATCAGGCTGGCCAAAACATGCCTGCTTTTTGGGCGCACATTTGAGCGCAAATGCATTTGCTATTTAAACAGCGTGGCGCAACACCTCAAAATGACCCTAGCAAAAGAGTATTGCGCCGCGCCTTACACCACATTGCGCCGGGTGTATGATAGGGCCCTTAATATGCAAACTGTATTTGATCATTTTGAATTTATATCACACAGTGCTTTTGGATCTGAAATCCATTCTTTAGCCTAAAATGCTTGACCATTTGTGGAGCAGTTAATTTAGTTTATTCAGGGATGCTACCTCTTATTTCGCTGGGCTGTGAAGTGAATGTACAAACTCCTATATGCCATCAATGATTCAAAATGAACTACTCAAATTTATAAAAGTTATTTTATAGGCATATATATTATAGTTATAGTCATTATAGTTATAGTCATTATTGTGTTTTTGGTTGCAATATTCTAAACTTCCATGTGTATGCAGTATTTAATCCTTACTTTTCCAAACTCTCCATAACAGTTGCTTTCCCAAGCATCAGCAGTGACCCCTGCTACAACTATGAGTCTCTGGATCGCCCCTGGAGAGGCAACAATTTAACTGGGGATTACATTTGTGATGAAACTTTCTCCTGGAGTGGCTGGTACAGGCTTTTCTACAATGGAATGAACATACAGATGCCGGAGACCTGTACTAGTTTATACAGCTGTAATGCATACGTAGGTCTATGGCTCAATGGTCGTCATCCTCAGATAGAGGATGGAGTGGTGATCAGAGAGGTCTGTGGTAATAATTACTGGAGCGGCTGCTGTGACTTCAAGACAAAACCCATCAGAGTGAAAGCGTGTCCAGGAAATTATTATGTCTATGAACTTGTGAATCCACAAAGCTGGTGTTCAGGATACTGCACAGGTACTGTTCTCTCTTCCACAAGATTGCAGTAATGGCTATCCAGTAATGTGTGTTTTTGTTTGTTTTGCTTTTTAATAAGACGTCAGCAACATTTCACAGGTGGTTTCCACTGCAAGTCCAGATTTAACAACTGGATCCACTATCACCTCCAGTAAGTAATGTGAATTCTCTCTCTCTCTATTTATATCTCTCTCTCTCTATATCTATCTATCTATCTATCTATCTATCTATCTATCTATCTATCTATCTATCTATATATATATATATATATATATATATATATATATATATATATATATATATATATATATATATATATATATATACATATATATATATAGTTGAAAATAATTTTTAAATTGTAGTTTTCCTAAAAGCAGGGTTTGACAAAATAAGGATGGCCCAATATGCTTGCAAATGTGATTTTAGAATTGAAAAGTAAAATAATTGTGATCACGCGAGCAGAAGAAAGCAAATAAATACCGAATGAGAGGATGATGATCGCTCGCGCTAACAGCTGATGTGATGCGCGCGACTGCTTAAAACGTGTGCGCGCGACTGCTTAACGTGTGCGCGCTCCCGAATCGTGAAGCAACCGTGTCTGGAACAGGTTCTGGAAACGCAACTGTCATCGGTTCTCTTTCAAATAAACTAGACAAAAAGTGATGAACATGCACCCACAGTCCTGATGCTTTTAAGAGCTCAAAATGTGTCTTTATGTAAGCAGCAGCGGTTGCTTTCACTTTGAACAGATAATCAAATGGCCTAAAGTTAACCGCGTGCATGTGATCATTCTTTCATTATCACACACGGTATGTTTCACCTGCTTTCATTTCCTTATGGTTTTATTTGCTTTTATTTTTGTTTAAATGGTTTATTTTTATTTTTTTTTACAACATTGCTTTAATGGGAGATGAACTCTCCATTTATGTGCAGTTAACTGGTGATCCGAGAGATCTTTAGCCACGACAGATTACTGTTCATATTTTTGATACATGACAATAGTTTTTTTTAAGTCAATTGCTTTTTTTTTCTTTTTAAAGAAATGTTTTGTTAAATAAAAAGTATAGTATACAGCTATATTTTGCTTGTTTTGACACATTAAAAATTTGTGGCTAAGAAATTATTGTTTCGTGTGGTTATAGAGATAAATTTGGTACATCGTTAATTTTGAGCTCTAAAAAACTCATGTGAAATAAAAACTAATTGCAATATAACACTGAAACCATGACTCATTTGCTCATGCTCATTGAGCAAACTCATACTCGACACACAAAAAGTGAAATGAATGAGGAGGCATGTGGACAAAATTTAAATTAAGTAATTTTAGCATGTCAAAGTCAAATTTATGCATATAAAATATATTTTCCCAACAACAAAATTGTGGCTAGTAAAAATGCAGAGTGGCTAGTAACATTGGAAAACTAATAGCCACAGTGGCCGGTGATTAAAAAAGTTAATGTAAAGCCCTGGATATATATATATGCACACACACACACACACACACACACACACACACACACACTAAGATGAACATGGATGTTTATAACGGGTGGAGTCACAGGTGGGATGATCTGTGGCTTCTAGATTTGATGATCTATGGCTTCTTTGCAAGGTCCTAGATTTGATCTTATCATTTCTCACTAACAGATTATGACCCGTGCAGTAACTACAACACAATTGACAACTACTGGAGAAACATACATACTCCCTCGTCTGTGTATACCAATGTAAATGGATTTGATTACAATCATGAATGGGACGGCTGGTACAGACTCTACCTTAATGGATTGAGTGCTCAGGTGCCGGACTGGTGTGCCACTTATATGTCATGTGGAGGATTTACTGGTCTGTGGTTTCATGGATCTCATCCTCGACTGGAAGATGGAGTTGTTACTCGTGAAGTTTTCGGCTCCCGTAATGCTCAGTGCAGTCGCTACAGATCCAACCCAATCCAAGTCAAAGCTTGTCCCGGAGATTATTATGTGTACAAGTTTACCAGGCCTCCTCTTTCAATCCCAGGTCCAAGCTATTGTGCAGGTATATTCATCTTTAGACAGTGTCTGACATGCTTTGTTAGTTCATTGTATGAGCATTTGACACCTACCAATACAGACCTTTTAAACACAATCCATTATCTTATATTTGGAAATCTAATCTTCAGTATTTCCTGCTTGTTTTCATCTTCTATAATAGTGTCTTTCACCACCCCAAGTGTTGACCCCTGCTACAACTATAAGAGTCGGGATGAACCTTGGAGATCCACTGATAACTCTTACTATTATGATCCAAAATGTGATTGGAATGAGGAGTGGAATGGCTGGTACAGGCTGTTTTACAACAATCAGAGTGCTCAGATGCCAGAATCATGTGTAAATGCAGGCATGTGTGGCACTTATTACCCAATTGTGCTCAATGAATCCCACCCTCAGCTGGAAGATGGAGTGGTCCTCCGTCACGTTTGTGCTTCTGGATGGAGCGGCTGCTGTGAATACACAACTGAGCCTATAAGAATCAAAGCCTGTCCTGGTGATTACTATGTGTATGAGCTTGTGAAGCCAATGTTTTGTGGAGCTTACTGTGCTGGTGAGCATTTATTCATGTGCACTTCAGTCTTGTATTTTTTCTGGATTTTGTTTAAAAATATCTTATTATGACATAAAAATGTCTTTAGTACCAAAAGCTGCAAACCAGTCCAGCACAGCCGTGACAACAACCCAGCCAATCACATCCATAGACTTCATTACTCCACCAACCACTGGTAAATCTTTCTTTCTTGCATTCTTCACAGAACTATTACACCACAGGTGTCAAACTCTGTTCCAAAAGGGCCGCAGCTCTGCACAGTTTAGTTCCAACCCTAATTAAACACCTGATCAAACTAATTGAGTCCTTCAGGCTTGTTTGAAACCTACAGGTAAGTGTGTTGGAGCAGGGTTGGAACTAAACTGTGCAGGGCTTTGGCCCTCCAGGAATTGAGTTTGAGACCCCTGTATTACATGATGTTGATCAATGCACAGCAATTAGTAGTTTCTTCAGAAACAAATTAGAATCTAGTAACAGATTACCCAAATCAAACACCACTAACCCAACTCATCAAGGTGTTCAAGACTAGAATCTATTACTTTTCTCCCCATGTACTTTCCTTCATATGCACGCGAATGTGTCAGACCGGAAACGCAAGGTCATGCGTCAAGTTTTGCACTTCGCTGGGTTGTAAAGTTCAAGCTTGGTGAACTCTGACCCGCAAAATTGCATCACATGACCAGTGGTGGAAAGCGTACTGAAAAATCATACTCAAGTAAAAGTACCATTACTTGCCTAAAAATGTAGTGTGAGTAGAGTAAAAGTACCTGTTGTAAATATTACTCAAAGTAGGAGTAAAATTAGCCCTTTCAAAAGTACTCAAGAGTAGTGAGTAGTGAGTATTATGCTGTTAAAAGCTGATGCGTGTAATTTGTGCATGTGTGTGTAAACGTAATTCTGTAGTGCATTAAGTTATTGTCCAGCAGGCACACAACATCATAAGACATTAACATTAGGTTAGATGAGGGGTGTCCAAACTACGGGCCGCGGGCCATCTGCGGCCCGCAATCAGTTTTGTGGCGGCCCGTGAGGCTTTTTAGAAATATCAATAGAATCTTGTATATATGTTTTTTATATATATATATATATATATATATATATATATATATATATATATATATATATATATATATATATATATATATATATATATATATATATAAGTGTGTGTGTGTGTGTGTGTGTGTGTGTGTGTGTGTGTATATGTGTGTGTATGTTTATTTATATTATAGATTTACAATCTGAACTGATGTTCAACAGAATCAAATCTGTTAAAATCTCTGAAAAGTATGTCCAGGTTTGCTAAACCCTTTAATGACATTACTCCATCAACACTACAGTGTACTCAGTTTTCTCTTCTCATCAGTGAGCATGAAACATAATGCTGCCTGTTCAGTGCTCTGTCATGTGATTACACATACCAAAACTACTATAACCGATGAATATGTTTCCAACAGCTCCCCCTGTTGACCCCTGCTACAACTACTTCATCCTGGATGAGCCATGGAGAGCCACCAGCAATGAAAACTCCTCTCAGTTAATGTGTGACAGTGCGGTGAGCTGGAGCGGCTGGTACCGTCTCTTCATTAATGGTCAGAGTGTTCAGATGCCAGACACATGTGTTGATGAGTACAGCTGCGGCACTAATGCTCCACTGTGGCTGAGCGGAGGACATCCAACACTTGAGGATGGAGTGGTGTCTCGTAATGTCTGCGCTCACTGGAGCAACAACTGCTGCTATTTCCAGTCCAATCCCATTCAAGTCAAAGCCTGTCCTGGAGGTTTTTATGTCTATGAGTTTGTGAGGCCGACCACCTGCAATTTAGCATACTGTGCAGGTACTGGACACACATTTAACTCTGCCTTCTGTTTATGTTAGAGATGATGGCTTTCTGTCTGACATTTATTTGTGTTTCTAGATGTGAGGTTTAACACTAGCTATACAACTGACACACCAGAGACGACCACAACAGAAACAACAACTATAATATCTGGTAATGTAATGTGCTGTATCACAATCTGCAGGATTATTACTCAAGTGTTATGAGTATCAGAATATAGTGCTGTTGTTTAAATTATTACAATAATGATAAAAAAAGAGGTGATGTGTGTATGTTTATGTACTTAGTAGTAACGTTATGTATTGAAAAATAAATGTTAGCGATTGCACTAGGTATAGGAAACAGACTGCAAGTTTGTGTTTAATTTTAGGTAAACATTGTGCTATGGAGCTGATTTGCTAATCTATATGTGAGGTGCTAAGAATGCATTTAAACATAGTATAAGTGCAGTAAAAAACAAAACATTTTAACCAAATTCATGTTGAGTGCATTTGTATTGCACTTATTATAATTATATTTGTTCCAAAGCGGCTTTACAAAAGGTGCTCTTTTAATGATGCATATTACTAACTTGTCCTTCTAGATGTCAGAAACCCCTGTTCTGAACTCAACTGCTCCAAAGAGGAAAGGTGTGGGATGAAAAATGGTGTTTATGGCTGTTTATGTAACAAAGGCCACCAAAAACAGCGAGCAGCTCAAGACTCCTTTGGTTAGTGTGTGATTCTACAGTCAAATGTGAAATAAAAGGTGTTTTTGTGTCATTAATGATCATGTTTTTCTCTCAGATTTCAATGAGACCTGTGAGAGCAGCTCTGGCTCCATGTCTGTGTCTCGCTGTCAGCTTTTTGAAGCTGGTTTTTCAGCTGAGCACTTACACCTCAATGACCCCAGCTGCAGAGGAACCGTCCAGAACGGCAGAGTGGAGTTTAACTTCGACAACGATCAACACATCTGTGGCACAAATCTTGTGGTACGATCAACTGCCTGTGTGTTAAATCTGATTTTATAATACTGGCCTGTTGAATGCTTGAGTCTGATTTGCTGACAGTAATTCTAAGCTGTGCCATTTTTTTTAGACAAACAAACAGCTAAAGTAGCTCCAGGCAGGATTTAAATGCATTATACTCTAGCTCAGGGATGGGTAAACTTGATCCTCGAGGGCCGGTGTCCCTGCAGAGTTTTGTTCCAACACTAGTCAAACACACCTGAACAAGCTAATCAGTGTCTTCAAGATCACTAGAAACCTATAAGCAGGTGTGTTTGATTAGAGTTGGAGCTAAACTGTGCAGGACAAACTCGGCCCTCCAGGACCGAGTTTGCCCATCACTGCTCTAGCTCCATATCTCTACGAGTAGTTTGAGGATGAAAACCTGACAAATGTCTGAAATACAACATCTGATCTGAGGGTTAGTTGGAGGAACTGTAATATAACCCTGCTGAAAAATCCAGCTAAAATCAGCTTGACCAGCCTGGTTTAAGCTGGATATAGCTGGTTTTGGCTGGACTCCCAGCTTGGCTAGGCTAGTCAAGCTGGTTTTAGCTGGTCATCTCCCAGCCTGACCAGCTACGACCAGGCTGAAAATGGCTGGAAACCAGCCTGGAAGTGGCCAAAACCCCTCTAAAACCAGCCCGGTCGACCAGCTAAAACCAGCCAACCAGCCTAGGCTGGTTTAAGCTGGATTTTTCAGCAGGGAAGCAGAATAATAATCAAACCCACTTAATTATTAGAAGATAATACACATCTGATTTGTGTCATGGCCACATTAGCACTTCAGGTGTACATAATTTTCTAGAATTCAATGCCCTGTTTTTATTTAACCCTGACTACCTAGGTAGTCTCCATGGCAGGTCAAGAAAGGTTATGAAAATTGACCAAAAAATAAAAATGGCCAAAACAGATTTGACTATAAACTTCTCAAAAGTCTTTCAGTCAGTGAGGAAGAGTGGAGAACAACATGCTACCCAAAACACTGGCCATTTTGCCCGCATTCTCCACCATTAATTTATAACACAATTATTTCACTTGACATCTGATGTTGTTCTCTAATATAAAATTATTTCAAAATATATTTAAATTGTATATGTGTTGTCTGCAGGCCAACGGCAGCCACTTCATCTACAGTAACTATATTGTGGGGACGCCGGGAACAGAAGGTCTCATCAGCAGAGTGAGAATCCTGAAGCTTTCATTCAGCTGTGTTTATCCTCAAACACAAACACTTTCCATGAACGTGGAGATCAACCCACTGCAGAGGTGCCACAACACACTCATTCTGCTTTCAGTTTTAATAATCGTGTAGTTTGCCAAATTAGACAGTTTTTCACCTTTTAGTTACTCAACATTTGTTGTCTTTAGTTCTGTGGAATCTCACTGGTGGCCTCGTTTAAACTAATTCGTTTTAGTTTTAAAACAATGTTTTAGAATGCAAATGATCTGCGTCCACACTGACGTTTCACTCAGCGTTTCAGAACAACTCTCCATCCACACTATACTGCAGTAAATCCACATCACGTGACCACACACACAATCTGGCATGCACTGCAGTGATGAGAGCTGTGCTCTTCGGAGGGTTCATCAAGGATCTACCGCTGGATCTAATCTCACTTTATTTGTTAAACGTTATATTTAATTAATCTTGTTGTTTATATCTAACAACATATTCCCGGACTTTGGTCTGTTGAATCTATTACTTGTTTTCAAGTAAGGCAAGGCAAGTTTATTTATATAGCACATTTCATACACAGTGGCAATTCAAAGTGTTTTACATAAACAAGAATAAAAGGAACAAGTAAAATAAAAATAAAAATAAATAATAAAAATGAGTAAAAAAAAAAAAAAAACAGGTAAACACAGGTAAAAAAAAAACAGGTAAACACACAAAAACAGGTAAAATGTGATAAAATTTTACCTGTTACCTGCATCGTAATGCATTTTGGCCGAGCTCAAAGATAAGTTATGCTAATATCTTAATTAATGTAACCCCATTCACTGATTCTGCACATTTCAAATCAAATCAAATCAAATCAAATCAGGCCTTTATTTGTCACATACACTTTAGTATAGTGAAATTGAACCCCCCAACTGTACAAACATCACAATTTTCAGGGGAAGACAGGTCACAGGAGGTAGCATTTACAAAAGGAATTAAGGCAAAAACAACACCTTCTCACCTTGCTCTTGAATTAGGGCAGTGTGCACACAAACAAACAGACAAGACACAACATTGCCATAGGGGATGGGAACAGGACGTGGGGATATAGTCCAATGAGGGCGGGCAGCCATCTAGTCCTGCAGCCATGGGGCGCTGGTCGCAGATCCGCCTACCCCCTCCAGTGAGTAAAAGCACACAAAGGCGTGGGGTAAGGGAATAGGTAGTAATTTTCTGTCTGTAGCTGTGTATGTGTGTGTGTGTAAAGCCTGGTTTATACTTCTGCGTCAGGTGACCGGCGTAACCAACAGCGCATGCCACACGCGTAGCTTTGCATTTTTTACGTCTGTGCGCTGTCTCTGTGGGTCTGCATTAACATTTCCGAAACGCTAGTTGGCAGTGAGGTGTAAATGTTGCTCTGTGTCGAGTTTCTTGGCTGCTGTTTTGATTTTCCTGAACACTTCCGTGATGTACAAGTGGCTCAAACTCGCTCATTTTGAGGCAGGAACCGGCGGACGTGCAACAACTTTTACTATGAGGTAAACACAAAACAAAACTTTCCATCTGGAGCTCCTTCACGGGACTCCACACTTGTAAACAATCGCTCCATCAGGCTCGCACCATTCACGCGGCTCTCGGTCCCGCCCAGACTCGTCAGCGCTACCAAGCCGACCAATCACAGAGCTTGCGCTACGCGTCGTTGCAACGTGTAGTTCCATTTTTTGAGAGGTGCACATCAGCGACGCCGACGGCCACGGCAAAGAGCTATGCGTCAGCACCATAGCATACACCGGCGTTTGACGCAGAAGTATAAATCAGCCTTAAGCATGTAGAGTCCAACAGGTGTCCTTGACAGGGAGCAGGAATTTCAGAGATTTCATCTTGACTGATTGTTTGCCATTATTTCCTATATTGTATAAGCTTAGTGTAAGCTATACTTCTATAATGGCCATAATTGATTACTAAAACTGATATTCAACAAAAGGAAGAGGAGAGGGTTTTGTATTTTCCATGAAAATGAAGTGATGAAGCAGTGATGTTATAGGACCTGTTTTGTTGTAAATATGCATACAGTGAAGATGACGGTCATATAAACATGCAGCTACAGGACGCCTCAACATTTTTAGTGTCTGTTACGTTGCTAATATGAAATGAAAATAAGCAGTTCCTTATATCATGTTTTGATTTTATTGCTTAGAAAGAACGTAGCCGGACAAGGGAATGTGGTTATAAAGTTCCTTTCAAGAGTTCACACTTAGCTGATGATTGATTATAAAAGCTTGTTTGGCATGCTGTCCCGGGAGAGAGCCCTGAGCTCATGAGATCCTCGAGCCCAGGGTTCCCTCCCGTTGCAAGGGGGGAGGGGAGTTTGAGCTCAGGTAGATCTCGAGAACTCCCCTGCTGTGGTAACCAATGAACAGTAAGTGACTTCTCTTGGAGTTAATTACATACTAGAAGCATGTCTATGGTGCCGATTAGTCAATTAACTTAATTTGCATGTTGTTGGAAGTTGGGAGGAAACCGGGGAACCCGAGGGAAACCCACGTAAGCACGGGGAGAAAGTGCAAACTCCACACAGAAATGTCTGCTGGTTTGGTAAAGCCTGGAACCAGAGACATTCTTGCTGTGAGGGAACAGTGCTACACACTGGGCCACTGTGTCACCCATCTAGGAAGAAGGAAGAATAGGGGTGGAAGGGGGGACTCTTCAAAACGAAGATAGCAGTGAAATGAAACCCAGGGTATTTATGGTAGTTAAGGAGTCATCTGATTGGAGCATAGTAAATTGGATAATGCGGATCCAGTAGCTAGCAATCATAAGCACGTGATCCTCTCGAAATTAGTTTATACATAAACTTCACTTAAAGATTTTCCTGACGTGTCCTCGGGAGTTTGTTTTCCTTATCAAACTTGCGATGTTCAAACTTATAAGGAGAGGATGCAGGACTGAACTTTGTGTAGGCTACTTAATATTGAGGAAAAAGCCCCAATCAGATAGGCGAATGTCTGCAGCTCCGTTTTCAGATGTCTCCATTTCCCCCCATCCACACTCACATGGAGCAGCAGCATTTTAAAATGAAAATGGCCTCTTCAGTGTTTTCAAAAAGCTCAGTTTTAGGTGCTCAAAAACTCTGGCGTAGTGTGGACAAATGGCATAACATAGAAAAACTTGTGTTTAAAACTAAAAAGTATTAGTGTAAAACAGGGCCTCAATCTGTCTCTCCAGTGTGCTTCTTCAGCGCGTCCCGCTGGGTCCATGAATGAGCTCAGCAGTGGGGTGCAAGCAGTGTTTAGTGGCTTATCAAACATATTCAAACACAATGTGTTCTCATTGCAAGAATAATCTTGTTCAATGTGTTTTAAACCACCTCTGGATGTCGTCAAATGTGGACTCTTAAAATGTTTCACAACACATTTACACTTGTACTTAGCATTGTCCACTTGTGATCAGATCATTTAAACACGTTAATACAACATGTGTGACCAAGGCCTAAGAGAGAAAGTCTTTTTCAATTTGGCCTCAGGAGGTCATGACAGAGTGACTGCATGAATGACAGTAAAATAAAAGCCACGTTGTTGTGCAGATTTCAAGAGTTCACACTTAGCTGATGATTGATAATAAGCGTATTTGGTATGCTGTCCCAGGAGAGAGCCCTGAGCTCATAAGATCCTTGAGCCCGAGGCTGCCTCCCGTTTAGTAAGGAGAAAGGGGAGTCTGAGCTCAAGAAGGTCTCAAAAAGTACCCTGGATTATGCTAGGAAAGAGGGGAGAGAGGGCTAGGAGAGATGGGGGGATTCTTCGAGAAGTAGAAGGCTAAGGTAAAGAAATCCGGCTATTTGTGTGTGTTTGGATTTATCTGATTGGTGTATCATGGGATTATTAATGTGAGACCAGCCATGATCAATCATAAGCACATGGTCCTCTTGAAACTGATTTCTGAAAAACTATGGTCAAACTGGTCTCGATTTACCGGTCAATCTACGTTCCTACTCTCACCCATGGTCATGAGCTTTGGGTCATGACAGAAAGGGCAAGATCTCAGCTACAAGTGGCCAAAATAAGGTTCCTTCGCAAGGTATCATAGGCCAACTGGAAGCTCTGTCACCCGGGAGAAGCTTGGAGTAGAGGCGCTGCTCCTTCACATCGAGAGAAGTCAGCTGAGGTGGCTCGGACATCTCTTTCGGATGCCTACTGGAAGCCTACCTAGACAGGTGTTTTCCAATACCTTCTCCCAGTGGGACATGCCTGGAAGACCAAAGGACAGCTGGAGGGACTATGTCTCTCAAATGGCCTGGGAACACCTCTGGATCCCCCTGGGTTTTGGTCGTCTGGGGAGAGGGAAGTCTGGGGTTCTCTCCTGACGCTGCGTTCACTCCAGATGCGGAATGCGCAATTTACATGTTAAGTCAATGCAGACGTGTGAATAGACATCCTGCGGCGCGATACGTGCGAATGGCGTGAATTGCGCAAATGGCACGGTGTGAATTGAGCGTTTTGCGTGTTTGACTCTCTTAACGTGCAATTCGCACAAATCGCTCGAGTTCAAAAATCTGAACTTAAGCGGACATTCTTGCCGCGTTAACCAATCAGGGCGAATGAAGCAGGGTTTGAAGCGGGAATGAAGCGAGTAAACTCAAATGTTCGATTTATCCACGCATTCCGCGTCTGGTGTGAATACAGCGTGAGACTGCTGCCCTCTGACCCAACCCCAGAAAAGCAGTAGAAAATGAATGAATGGTGAATGACTAAAGTCAAACTTTTGATCAGTCAATAGAGATTTCTAAACATTATCTGCTCTATATTTTGGCACTTTTGTTTCTTCTTTTGGTATTTTAAAGCAGTACTTCAACCATCCAGCAGTGTGAAATGTGAATAGTTGTCTATTTTCACCTGGTATTAAGATTTTATCAGGAGTTTGTGTGTTCATTATTTACAGCACTGTGCACAAGGTCCTCTCCAGTGGTGAAGGGGTTTATCAGGTGCGGATGGTCCCGTATGTGGATGAAGAGTTCACTCAGCCCTTCACTGGTAAAGTGGATGCAGAGCTGAACCAGGAGATGCATGTGGAGGTTGGTGTTGAGGGGGTCGACAGCCGCCAGTTTGCCCTGGTGATGGACACGTGTTGGGCTACACCTGTGAATGACCCTGATTACAGTCTCCGCTGGGACCTCATCATTGAAGAGTAAAAACTTCTCTCTTCATTTAATAAAATCTACTTCTGAATAAATAATAATTCATGTCACTTTAGAAATTACTGAGATTTGTATCTTTTTAGTGTTTTAGACAGTCAACTTTCCAGTGTTTGTAAAATGACTGAGTGGAAATTTTCACTTCTGAGTTGAATGAATTTGAATAAATAATTTGGTTTGTTGATTGTGTTGTTGATCTTGTCAGGTGTCCCAATCCTGAGGAGGACGCCGTAAAGCTGCTGCAGAACGGCGTCTCCACAAGCAGCCGTTTCTCCTTCAGGATGTTCATCTTCACTGCAAACTCCACTAAGCTTTACCTGCACTGTGCTGTTCACCTTTGCCTTCTGTCCAGTGAACAATGCTCAACGGTGAGTTTAAAAAGTCTTCAGAATCTCCCACTGATGTTTCAGCACTAAACACAGACAGGGAGATATGATGGTGTTGAGGTTTAATGATGAAGGCTGTTAAACATGTTTGTTCTGCCCTCTGCTGGGGATTTTGTGCACTCCTGTTGGTTTTGTGTTTGTTCAGTGATGTTTATCAGGGATTTGCACAGCTGGATTTGACTCTTTTCTCTTCTAGAGCTGTGACTCTGGAGAGCAGCGGAGAGAGCGCAGGGCTCTGGATCTCCATGACAGTGCGTCACTATCTATGGGTCCTCTAGTGTGGTCTGGAGAAAACACAGGTCAGCATTTCATGTCTGAATGCAGTGTTGGAATGCAGTTACACTAATTGTTGATCTCCATGTAGAGCTGCTCCTCAACACTGTTTGATTCAGCTGTAAATAATCTTTTATTTCATCAGACTGACTGATATTCTCTGTTCACAGATGTTCAGTTTCTCCCAGACCAAGTGAAGGTTTCTGAGGCTTCTTGTCTGTGTGCTTCTCTGGTGCTGTTGTTCATTCCTCTGATGAGTTTCTTCACCCTGTCTTAGTTTATTGACACAGAAAGTGCAACTCTTAGTTTGGTTGATTGTAATGGATGTGGAACTGGTTGTGGTGTTTCTTTATTTCATAAATATTATTTCTTGAGGCACAGCAATTTACATGACATAATATGTTACACATTTAATACAGCAGGTTAATTCTATAATTATTTGGGTGTATGTGCTATAGTAACAAAGATCAGACATTTTTTTTCAATCCTAAAGTTTAAATATTGTATTTATAGTAATTGTGATCTGAAAACATTGTGTGTTCAACAGATGTTTCAAGCATTTAATATAAAGATTAAAGAGCTGTATGGGGGAAAAATTTAAGTGATATAACATTCTGCATTTTGTCATTTTGCTGTAATTTCTCTCAGTTAAATTAAGAAAGTTTACAGCTATCTTTAAAGCTGTTTGCTCATCATGGCAACACAACACATGTATTACCTATAGCGCATGTGTTTGTACTGTGGAGGAAACCGCAGCACCCAGAGGAAACCCACGCCAACACGGGAGAACATGCAAACTCCACAAAGAAATGCCAACTGTCACACCCAGGGCTTGAACCAGCGACCTTCTTGCTTGTAGGGGATGATGACAACTGCTGAGCCACCGTGCCACCCTTTGCATCAACAACTGATTTATAGTTATTAGATTGTGAAATTTAATATAATTAACAAATTCAACAGAATGAAGAAACTCATTGGAATGCAGCAGACCATCAGCACAAAGCAGATTCCTCCAAAGCCTCCTGAGGTGATGCTGAAGGCACTGGAGGAGATAGTGGTTTGTATATTCATGTAGACAATTATTATTCTTTTACATTTGAATCCTTTAATTTTTCCCATATAAAGATATTTCTGTGCTTCTGTGCATCCCTGAGTCTAGTAATAAGCATCATGTAAGCACATTTTGGATCCGGCTAGGTGCACATATCACTAACATGCTCTTTAAATGACCAAAAATATCAAATAGTCCATTATTGTCCATTTCTACTGAGTGATACTGTTATGTTTATTAGCGATCTAACAGCTACAGATTGCTAATGGACTACAAATCCACCATTTATGGACTACAAGATCCAGTCATGCACCACACACACAAAACTGGATTCTGATCCTGACTGATTGCATTCACACAGCCGGAGGACTGTCAAAAACTGATTGCATGAACTATTAATAGAGCGCACACACATACATCAGTGCTGAGTCTTGTTGAACTGTTGAACATTATGACGTGTTTTCCTTGTTTTGCCTTGCTGTGTTAGACCCTAGCTTTGTTTTGTTTGTTTATTCCCATCTGCTTTCTGCCTTTTTGACCATCTGCCTGGTTATCAACCATGACTCTGAATTTCCAGTATACATCTGTTTGCTCTAATAAACCTGCATTTGGATCCGCACTCCCTTCAGCCAATGTAACACAATAGCCCCTTTCACACATACAGACCTTTCCGGAAAATTGCCGGCAATTTTCCGGAAAGGTTGTATGTGTGAACAGGACTTTTTTGAAAATACCGGTAAATTCGTTCTGGCTATTTTCCGGAAAGAGAAGTTGTAACATTACTGGCAATTTGCCGGAATGCTGCGCTGTGTGAATGCAGAAGGAAGATTGATGGAATAAGCGCGTGCACGTCTAGAACGTGCTGACGTGAGACGTCAGCTTTAGCCAATCACAACAGTCAGACGCATTTACGTCCGCGCTGTTTATAAGAATTAAAGCCTTTGAATATTTTTCCAGACACATTTAGCTGCTAGAAGTTAGTCAGATCACGTTTATATGTTCTTCTTAATGCCAACTGTGTAAATAATCATCGATGAGATGCTTATGATAAGCCGTTGTTTGTTTACCTTCAAGCTTTGCGTGTGCCTGTGAAACAGCCTGTGAGCGCCTGCACACGCACATATTATGAACATCTCGACATGCGAAAGTGATCCTGCAAAAGTTGTTCACAATATTGATCATCCACTGAGTTTGTAATTTAGTCAAATGTTTACAAACACAAGCGCAGCCGTTTAAAGCTCATTTGTGGTGAATGATGTCAGAATTTACCGGTATTTTGGAATGGATGTGTGAATGCTCTTTTCCGGAAAATTTCCGTAACGTCCTCGCCTGTGTGAACAGCGCTTTTTTCAATATACCGGTAAAGTCGTTCCGGAAATTTTCCAGATATTTACCGGTATCACTGTGTGAAAGGGGCTAATGATGTTGGTGCTGTGGTTTTCAAGTGTAAACAGTGTGTTTGTTTTGAGTTCTGAAGGTTCTGTAGAATGTTGATGTACTGGTTGCATTGTTGTCTGGTAACACGAGGGGAACTTCAGTCATTGCTTAATCACACAGATTTGTCCTTTTATTTTTCTAGTTCTTAGCTAAACAGAAAGCGATGTGTAAAAGATGCATGAGACGGATGTATTTAAAGTCAGAACAGTTCATTATTAAGAACAGTGTCCTCTCTCACTGAATACTCTTACATCTTTTCATCAGGACTCTCTAACTACTAGGCAGGAGTTCTCAAGCTTTTCCAAGCTGGGCACCCCCAAAGCTGGTTCATTGCAGTTGGGGTCTCAGTGCAAATATTTTGAGGGTTGTTTTTCACAATTGTGAGCCACCAATTGACGAATATGAAAAAACGAATATGACAGTTTTGGACTCAGTAAGGGTGCGAGGACCTTAAATTTTTAAGGCTTGAGCAGCATCTCGAAGAGAAATCAAACAAATGAGCAGCGTTTCCTAAAGTCTATGAGCGCAGCACACACAAATAAACTACATTGATATACTGCATGTAAATTTCAAAATGTGGTGTTTTTACATTTCTAACATTTGAATAAAGTTCAGCAACACACATCACATGACCTGACGACCAAGAGAACTTACAATTGACCATCACCTCACGATTGAAAATGTGACACTGATTTCCCACAGGGTTCATACAGGCACAGCCTGAGGAAAATCAAAGACTTTAAAGCACTTTTTCCACACGCAACATATTGAACACCTGAAATGTATTCTCAGCAACCTATAAAAACATTGCATATGAACTGTCTATCGATTTATACAAATAAAAACCATTATTTTTGATAATATAATACTTAATTAGTAATATATTAACCTGCACTAAATGTGCTTGTGAATTTTTTTATTTTATTTGTTGATGTTCTCTCACAGATGGAAAGAGAACAGAATATTTTTACTAGTTATTATACAATTACACTGCTAAAACAATACACAGTTTAGTAAATAATACTAATATTTTACAAATGACTCTTTTAAAAGTTCTAGTTAGTTATTTAAAAAAAAAAAATCAGATTTTCATTTTGGCCCTTTTTAAGTATAAAATTATTTAAATGGTTTAATTGCTTAAATCACAAGGCTACATGTATAGGGATTTGCAGTAACTAAGTATGGTCGATTTTTCCTTTCATGACAACTAATCTTTTCAATAGCGCTGGCAAAACTCCCACATACTTTTAAGGCCATAAAAACACTTTTTGTCCAGAGTTTAAAGAATACTTTCAAGCTCTGAAATGTTTAATTAAAGTATATGATGAAAAGATTTAAAATTTAGGGTTTTATTTACAATTTTTAAGTTACAATAATTTTTTCTTATTTGAACGATAACTATAAAATGTTATTTTACGATTGATCTTAATCTGAAATAATTTTACAAAAAAAGATAAGTACACTGTCAGCAATAAAATAATGAGACAGATGACTTTGTTTCACTTGAGGTATTTGAAATATGACGACACAACATTTCTCAAATAAGTGGTTTAAGAGCCTTATTGTTTATTTTGATAAATGTAACAGATTGTTTGACCTGTAATGCCTGCACAATTTAGTGATGCTTTAAGACAGGTCAGGAGACAGCTATGATGTATAAATCACACAAATACCTCATCCAGAAACATTTCTAGCATAATTATTTTGTCGTAAAGAAAATAAAAATGTTCCACCTTTGCTAAAAGTTCTGGTAGGCTAAGTTTTACTGCACAATACAGCCCAAATAAGTCCGTTAGCATTGTCATTGGTCATGCATCGATCTAGTTCTAAATTCATTCATTCATTCATTTTCTTTTTGGCTTAGTCCCTTTATTAATCTGGGGTCATCACAGCGGAATGAACCAGCAACTTATCCAGCACGTTTTTACGCAGCAGATGCCCCTCCAGCTGCAACCCATGTCTGGGAAACATCCACACACTCTTCCATTCACACACATACACAATGGACAATTTTAGCTTACCCAATTCCACTATACCTCAAACTCCACACAGAAATGGCAACTGACCCAGCCGAGGCTCGAACCAATGACCTTCTTGCAGTGAGATGAGAGCCCTACCCACTTGCTGCCCTTGGTACCAAATATTAATTTTAATTTCAAAAACTAATTTCTAATAACTGATTTATTTTTTCTTTGTCATGATGACAGCACATAATATTTGACTAGATATTCTTCAAGACGCTAGTATTCAGCTTATAGTGATATTTAAAGGCTTAACATGGTTAATTAGGGTAATAGGCAAATAACTGTATAACAATGGTTTGTTCTGTAGATGATACAAAACAAATATTGCTTAATATTGACCCAAAAGTTGTTTTAAAAAATAAGTAAATACTGCTTTTATTCTGAGAGGGGTCTGGATGCAGACCTGGTGCAGTGCAATCTGAGCTGCATCCAATGCTTTTTAATGGGTTCACCTAACCTAACCCCTGACCCTCACAGTCACATCACTCACTTCATTGAGTGCATTGTGTCTGACATTGACACTGACATCGCTGAGTGATGCAATCTCAGCTTGCATCATAAAGGCTGCATCCAGATACTATTGTTTATTCTAGCAGTCAAGTAAGACCGACAAGTAAGACAAGTAAGACTTTCTCCAGAAGAAAAATATTAAAGGAAAAACTGTGAAACAAATCTAGCTCACCTAAACATCATTTGGGAAATATTTGAAAAAGAAAAGAATATGACTGTACATATGAAAAATAAAATAAAAAACGGTCACACTTTACAATAAGGTTCATTAGTTAATGTTAATTAATGCATTTACAAACATGAACAAACAATGAAGAATACATTTACTACTGTATTTGCTCATGTTAGTTAACGTTGGTTAATGACAATACAGTAGTTCATTGTTAGTTCATGTTAACTCATTGTCCATTAACTAAAGTTAACAAGCATAGACTTGGATGTTAATAATGCATTAGTAAATGTTCAAATATGATTAATAAATGCTTTACATGTGTTGTTCATGATAAGTTCATGTTAGTAAATGCATTAACTAATGAACCTTATTGTAAAGTGTTACCAAAAAAACTGTACATAAAGTCTATATTTTTAAATTTGCACATCACACAAACATCATCAAACTCTGCCACCTGCATCCCTTAAGTGTTTTATAATGAATATCCATTATTCACACAAATGAAAGTGTTTTTTTTGTGTTTACAAAAATCTTGTGGTTCTATTTTTTGTAAGGACGTCTCCGAGAAGGAAATATAAAACTGGCTGCTCATCATTCCGTCTACATTTACATCTGTTCTAGCACAAAGTGAAAGAATGTCACAGCGACTGCAAACAAATACAGAAGTCAATTAACTTAAGTTACAAACATTCTGATGCCTGGTGAAAAAATTAAAAACTGGTTTGAGGTTGTTTTGAAAATTGTGCTCTTTCCAGGAAATATCCTCCTAAAGTTATTAATAAATGCACGAACACGACTATAAGATCTGCAGTTGATCATCGTCTGTGTTAAATCTGCCTGAGTTTGCTCTGCTGCAGCATCTGACCTCAGGTAAATACTTCTCTCATTCACACACTTTAAAGACTCTTCTGCTTTTAACGGGTTAAACATATTTAGAACAATGTTCATTTTATTTATGTGTAAAAATTTAATCAAATTGCAGTAATAATTAAAAAAAATACATCTACAGAAACATCTCATATGAATGCATGTCATGTGTGTGTGCAGGTTTCATTCGTCACTATGAAGTTTTTGATCTCACTCTGTGTGTCGCTGCTCATAATTCATGGTGAGACTTTTATATAATGAGACCTTTTCAATCTGAATTGACTTTAAAATGCTGTAAAATAATTATAATATTGTTTAATTAACAGGTGAAATAACCAGTGGACAAACAACAGGTACAATAACTTTCCTACTTGCTACTTTTTATTTCTTCCTCTTCCTATCCTTTACTTTGAATAAAATATACAAAATAAAGAGCTAAATGAATAATATACATAACAAACACTGGCAAATATCAGGTTGATATACACTAAGGCTGCACATCTGATTAAAACTAAACACAGTTATAGTCACTCTTAAAGTGATAGTTCAGCCAAATTGAAAATTCTGCCATTTACTCGTCCTCCACTTGTTCTTAACCTGTTTGAGTTTCTTTCAACACAAATAAAATCATAAATTTTAGTAAACAACAAGATAATACTGAAGAGTGTTGGAAACCAGTAGTATGACTTTATTTATGTACTTTTATTAATCCCAATGGCTATTTCCAACTTTCAGTTTTCAAATTTAACTCCACTATTACCAACATTTTGCTTTTGACAAAAAATTTTGGAAAATGAAACAGGAAAATAAAAATAACAACAACAGGGAAATAAAAACTCATAATTGCTTGGAATCACTTGAGATCTCACGAGGGAACAAAGCTACTTCAAATTTTGTAATTTTAGTGGCTAACTTGTACAAATTTATACAAAAATGTAAAATGTTTCATCAAAAATTTGGCACCAAACCCTGTCACTAAATCAAACCAATATTGGGGAATGAACAAAGCATACTAAATTGTTTGAGTGAGATTACAGAAAATTCATACGCAATAGCCACTAAATCAAAAATCACAAAATGCCATGAGATATTGTTGGAGTAATCAGCAAGTCCTTAAAATTCTACATGAAGCAAAAGACAGGACGAGGAAGAGCAATTCATTTTTAGCTGAACTGCCATTTTTAAAATATAACAGAACAGTATAATGTGAACTCTGTGTGTCTGTTAAAGGAAAGATACTGTGCTTCTATTTATGAATGAATAGCATAAATATCATGCTTTGTTGCAGTTAAAAAGTAAAATGACTGGTAATTACTTCTAGTGTTTGCACTTTCAGCAGATTAAACAACAAAAAAGGTTTTGAAACAAGACGTCTAAAGACTTTAATAGAATAGGGTTGAAGTGAAGTAAAACAAACACAAAAAATAATTATAAAATCAATCTAAAGACTGACTGCGACCTGAAGAATGGAGAAATATATATGGAAGTGGATAATGAGATGCTAATGATCAACGTGTGAAAGGGGTGGAGTCACAGGTGGGATGATCTATGATTGACAGCAGAACAGTAACACTGGCTTCACCTGCTGGTCAGAGCAGGAACAGCACAGACCAGAGTGAATGATAGGAAACTGGCAGAAAATTACATTATTTTCCAGCAACACACAGCATGTGCAGATATACTGTCAAATCAACATAATACATGGTTTAAAGGAGATTTTACCTAATTAACAAGTGTTTACATTTAAAGGTACAGTTCACCCAAAACTGAAATTCTTTCATCATTTACTCTCCCTCCATTTGTGCTGAACCTGTTTGAGTTTCTTATTCTACAAAAGAAGATATTTTGAAGAAAGCTGGAAACTGGAAACCATTGACTTATTGACTGATATTTTGAACCAGAAACCATTGACTTCCATCATATTTGTTTTTCCTACTATGAATGTTTAATGGTTACCCGTTTCCAACATTCTTCATAGTGTGTTATGTAGTGTTCATGAGAGAAAAACAGAAACTCTTAAAGCTTTAAACCATCTGAGAGGAATAAAGAGCGAGTTTTTTTCTCTTTTCATGTGAATTACCCCTTTAAGTAGATTCAAAGCCACCGTAGTATTTTTAGAAACAACTGCTATTATAATAATCCTAATAAGTACAAATCCAGATAGTGGTTTCATAATACTGTAAAATTTAAATCTGAACCTTAAAGACCCTGAAGATGTTTAATGCAGTGTGTAAGATATATTGGTGTTAACTCTAAGTGGACAGACTGGTTAGTCAGGTTCTCTCATCCATCATCACCTTATCTTCTCTTTAATACACACATAGAAGTTTATCAGATGTACTGTCTGTTCCACTTTATCTTAAATAAAAATGCTAATTATAATGCACAGAGGTGTTTATTATAACATTGTCATACTCTCCTTTTTGTCTTGATTGTTTCAGTATATACTACTTCCAGCTTTGATCCATGTTATGACTATACCACTCTGGATGAATACGGGCGAGATATAAGACAATGGCACTACTATGAATATAATGACACCATGGTTGAATGGAGCGGCTGGTATCGGCTGTATCTCAGTGGACAAAGTGCCCAGATGTCTGAGTGGTGTATAAATTATATGGGATGTGGTGGTGAAACTGGACTGTATCTCAACGGTTCTCATCCAACACTTGAGGATGGAGTGGTGACCCGTGATGTTTTGGGAAGTGATATGTGGACCAATAATTGTACAAAATACAGATCCACATCCATCCAAGTTAAAGCCTGTCCAGGAGATTATTACGTCTATGAACTCGTCAAGCCAGATCTGTCGATCCCCAGACCTTCATACTGTGCAGGTGCAAATCAATTTATATTAAAATAATATTTAAGCAGTTGTCTGTAATCCATTATTGATGCAGCAGATGTCACCATGGAACTGAATAGCCTTTACTTAATGCATTTGCTTAATGGTTAGAACTTTAAATATTTTAACCGTTTATTCACACTGTCTGTATATGACCATGCTGAATTATAATATTTTAAAATCAATTCTTTACTTTAAAATGCTTGATCATTGGAGAGGGTTCTGGATGCAGACCAGGTGCTGTTACAATCTGAGCTACATGCAAAGCTTTTAATGCGCACACTTAACCCCAACTTTAACCCCAACCCCACACAGTGACAACACCAGCTCCATTGAGTGCATTGTGTCTGATATTGCAAGTGTGATTATGCAGTCTCAGTTTACATATGAAAGGCTGCATCCAGATACTATTGGATCATTTGGAGAGCACTTAATTTAGAACCTTGATGAAAGATTTGACCTCTTATTTCCCTTGGCTGGGATGTGAATCTACAAACTCTAACTTGCCTTTTTTGTCTCCACTGATTATATTTAATTACTCAACATGTACACATCATTGTGTTTTGGGTTACAGTATTCTACTATCTTCCATACAGTACACAGGTTGACCATTATCTTTTTTAAACTCCATGACAGTTGCTCTCCCAAACATCAGCAGTGACCCCTGCTACAACTATGAGTCTCTGGATCGCCCCTGGAGAGCCAACAATGAAAGTACAGATGTCGTTTGTGATAATTTATTCTCCTGGAGTGGCTGGTACAGGCTTTTCTACAATGGAATGAACATCCGGATGCCAGAAACCTGTGCTACTGGATTCAACTGTAGAACACAAATGAATCTGGTACTCGATGGTCCTCACCCTCAGATTGAGGATGGAGTGGTGATCAGAGAAGTCTGTGGTAGTAATTACTGGAGCAGAGGCTGTTGTGATAGCAAGTCAGTCCCCATCAGAGTGAAAGCGTGTCCAGGAAACTATTACGTCTATGAACTTGTGTTTCCACATATCGGGTGTTCAGGATACTGTACAGGTACTGTTCTCTCTACCACACGTCTTTCTAGCTTTTGAAATGATTTGAGTAATGATTATAAAATATCCAGTAATGTTTAAATATATACATACATATATTTATATATATATATATATATATATATATATATATATATATATATATATATATATATATATATATATATATATATATATATATATTTGTTATTAAATCAGATGTCAGCACTATCTCACAGGTGGATTCCACTGCAAGTCCAGATATACTAACTGGATCCACTATCACCTTTAGTAAGTATTGTACACACACACACACATACACACACACACACACACACACACACACACACACACACACACACACACAAACACACACACACAAACACACACACACACACACACACACACACACACACACACACACACACACACACACACAAACACGTTTATATAAATAAAGGTGCCAGTTTTGATTTGATAATCTCTCACTAACAGATTATGACCCGTGCAATAGCTACAACATTATCGATGACGACTGGAGAAGCACAGGCAGTTTCTTGTCTCTGAATAATGATGTAAATGGACATGACAACAATTATGAATGGCACGGCTGGTACAGACTCTTACTTAATGGATTGAGTGCTCAGATGCCGGACTGGTGTGCCTCTTACATGACATGTGGAGGTGTTACTGCACTGTGGCTTCATGGATCTCATCCTCGACTAGAAGATGGAGTTGTTACTCGAGAAGTTTATGGGTCCCTTAATGATGACTGCAGTCGATACAAATCCAACCCAATCCAAGTCAAAGCTTGTCCTGGAGATTATTATGTCTACAAGTTTACCAGGCCTCCTCTTTCAGTCCCAGTTCCAAGATATTGTGCAGGTATATTCATCTTTACACAGTGTCTGAAATGCTTTGTAAGTTATTGTAGGGACACCTACCAATACAGGGCTTTTAAACATGATCCATTATCTTATATGTGGAAATGTAATCTTCAGTATTTTCTGCTTGTTTTCTTTTTCTATAATAGTGTCTTTCCCCACCCCAAGTGTCGACCCCTGCGACAACTACATCAGTCTGGATGATCCTTGGAGATCCACTGAAAACCCTGTTAACTTCAGTAACGTTAATCATGATTGGGGTGATTCATGGAATGGCTTTTACAGGCTGTTTTATAACAATCAGAGTGCTCAAATGCCAGAATCATGTGCAAATGAAGGCATGTGTGGCACTTTTTACCCACTGTCGCTCAATGGATCTCACCCAAAGCTGGAAGATGGAGTGGTCCTCCGTCATGTTTGTGCTCCTGGTAAAAAAGGCTGCTGTACTTTCACATCCTACCCTATAGGAGTCAAAGCCTGTCCTGGAGATTATTATGTGTATGAGTTTAAACGACAAAGATATCAAACAGCTTACTGTATTGGTGAGTATTTATTCATGTGCACTTCAGTCTTGTATTTTTTCTGGATTTTGTTTGAAAATATCTTATAATGATATAAGCATGTTCTTAATACTAAAAGATTCAACAAAGCTCAGCACAGCCGTGACAACAACCCAGCCAATCACATCCATAGACTTCATTACTCCACCAACCACTGGTAAATCTTTCTTTCTTGCATTCTTCACAGACCTGTTACATGATGTTGATCAATGCACAGCAATTAGTAGTTTCTTCAGAAACAAATTAGAATCTAGTAACAGATTACCCAAATCAAACACAGCTAACCCAACTCATCAAGGTGTTCAAGACTTGAAACTATTAAGCAGATTTGCATTGGAGCTGGTTGGAGCAAATCTCCGGAAAGGTATGATTGGAGTTCGAGAGGTGCTTCTCAATTCTTATTTGTGCATCCTTGTTTTCCCTCTCGTTGGCCTCTTAGCCCCACCCCTTAAGGATTCGAGGGAATGATGCAATAAAATGATGCAAGGACAGAGAAGTTAAATCAAGTTAAAATGTGTATCCTTGTTTCCTTTAGCATCATAGCCACTAAATCAAAAATTACGAATTGCCATGAGATATTGTTGGAGTAATCAGCAAGTCCTTAAAATTCTACATGAAACAAAAGACAGGACGAGGAAGAGAAATTAAATTGTACCTGAACTGTTTTTATAGTATAACTGAACAGTATGATGTCGTGAGCTCTCTGTGCGTCTGTTAAAGAAGAGATCTTTTTTATGAATGTCGGCATCAGCAGTAGCAATATAAGTGGTAATATGAAACATTGCAGCAATATGAATAAAATAATAGCACGTAGAGCACAAACACCATGCTTTATTGCAGTTAAGAAAATGAAATGGCTGGTAATTACTTCTAGTATTTGCATGTTTAGCAAATTAAACAACAACGAAAAAGCTTTTAAAACAAGAATCTGGTAAATGTCTAAAGACTTTAATATAATAGGGTTAAAGTGAAGTAAAACAAACACAAAACAAAACAAAAAAAAAAAACATTTTAAAAATCAACCTAAAGGTTAACTTCAAGCTGAAGAAATATATAAGCTAGTGGATAATGAGATGCTAAAGATCAACGGGTGAAAGGGGTGGAGTCACAGGTGGGATGATCTATGATTGACAGCAGAACAGTAACACTGGCTTTACCTGCTGGTCAGAGCAGGAACAGCACAGACCAGAGTGACTGATAGGAAACTGGCAGAAAATGACATTATTTTCCAGCAACACACAGCATGTGCAGATATACTGTCAAATCAACATAATACATGGTTTAAAGGAGATTTTACCTAATTAACAAGTGTTTACATTTAAAGGTACAGTTCACCCAAAACTGAAATTCTGTCATCATTTACTCTCCCTCCATTTGTGCTGAACCTGTTTGAGTTTCTTATTCTACAAAAGAAGATATTTTGAAGAAAGCTGGAAACTGGAAACCATTGACTTATTGACTGATATTTTGAACCAGAAACCATTGACTTCCATCATATTTGTTTTTCCTACTATAGATGTCAATGATTATGTAGTGTTCATGAGTGAAAAACAGAAACTCTTAAAGCTTTAAACAATCTGAGGGGGAACAAAGACCTATATTCAAATTTAATTACCCCTTTAAGTAGATTCAAAGTCACTGTAGTATTTTTTAAACAACTGCTATTATAATAATCCTAATTTGTAAAAATCCAGATAGTGGTTTCATAATACTGTACATTTAAATTCCAGCCTTAAAAAACCCTGAAGATATATTTAATGCAGTGTGTAAGATATATTGGTGGTAACTCTAAGTGGACAGACTGGTTAGTCAGGTTCTCTCATCCATCATCACCTTATCTTCTCTTTAATACACACATAGAAGTTTATCAGATGTACTGTCTGTTCCACTTTATCTTAAATAAAAATGCTAATTATAATGCACAGAGGTGTTTATTATAACATTGTCATACTCTCCTTTTTGTCTTGATTGTTTCAGTATATACTACTTCCAGCTTTGATCCATGTTATGAATATACCACTCTGGATGAATACGGGCGAGATACGAGACATTGGTCCTACAATGAATATAATGACACCATGGTTGAATGGAGCGGCTGGTATCGGCTGTATCTCAGTGGACAAAGTGCCCAGATGTCTGAGTGGTGTATAAATTATATGGGATGTGGTGGTGAAACTGGACTGTATCTCAACGGTTCTCATCCAACACTTGAGGATGGAGTGGTGACCCGTGATGTTTTGGGAAGTGATATTGCGTCCAATAATTGTACAAAATACAGATCCACATCCATCCAAGTCAAAGCCTGTCCAGGAGATTATTACGTCTATGAACTTGTCAAGCCAGATCTGTCGATCCCCAGACCTTCATACTGTGCAGGTGCAAATCAATTTAGATTAAAATAATATTTAAGCAGTTGTCTGTAATCCAATATTAATTCAGCAGATGTCACCATGGAACTGAATAGCCTTTACTTATACCTCATATCCACTGACTGGTACAGTACGGTACGGTTCCAGTTGGTACGGGTCACCTTTATCAGGCTTGCGTTTCCACCACAAAAGGTACTCTTTTGGTGGGCGTGGTGTATGACAAAGGTTGAGTTGACGTCATGCTCGCTCAAATAAATGTCTAAGTAAAGCTGTACGGGTCGTTCACATATCATAATGAGCAGCACTTCTTACAAAACAGCTGCTTTATACACATAAACACTTGTTTATAAATGTTTATTACTAACTTTTTTATGAACATGATTTGATTATAACTGCAGATCAATGACAGTTCAAAATAGGCTACTGTAATGCCTATAATTATATAAAATAAATATATAAATGCAACATATGTGAACACATACAGCCCCTTACAGTCTCCGATATATTATTAATTACAGAAACACTACACATAGCAGACATTTAGTCCTTATTTGAGTTCATAAACAACACGAAACATAGCCCACAGTCAGCGCAAACCTCTCATCTGTGTCTGTAATCTTCACCAGCACATGTAAACTCTGTTAGAGAGTCATTTTGTCATTCCCAGTTCATAATAACCCAAAAGGCGAAGATAAACATGGCAGTTTGTTCATGATTCAGGTTGCTAAAACAATTTTGCTCCTGTGTTTTGACGGCTTCTCTCTTTTTTTTTTTTTCGCGTTTCACTCCCGAAGGTCGTTATATAAAATATAGAAACGATTGCAAGCTCCCGAAAGAAATCGAATACCGCTAGCACATTTAGACGGGCTTGTAAAGCAACAACTGCACACGACATACTTTTCTTCTTGGCTTTGTGTCTGTTCATCGAGACGATGACAAGGTTTGTTTAAGCTCGGGTCATCCATGCTCGTTATCAAAAGCATAATGTAATGTCTCGGCTTTGTATGAAAAAAAAAACATGGCGGTTCCTTTGTTTACGTTCTGTGTAGCTCCACTAGCTTGTTGCGTATCTCCGTAACCAATCAGCGTTCAGCTGCATGTGTAGCTCCACCTTTTGGTACCCTTTCTCCCGTTTGGTACCCTTTTGAAAGGATGCCGAAAAAGTGGTATGGTACAGTTTGGATCGGTACATTTTTTGAAAGCAAAAACTGTCACAATCGGGTCTTAAACCCGGGTCTCTGGTGTTGAAACCGGTGTGTATACCACTAAGCCAAAGAAGAAGTCGTGTTGCACCTAAACGAAAACACTCCAAGAGGGAATCCAGAAAACAAGGATTTATTAAAAAAAAAAGTCAACTTAGATTCTTCTCAAAAATGAGGTAGCAAAACAGACAACTCAGGTTCTTCTCAGAATGAGGTATACAAAATATTCTAACAGTATAATAAACATGTAAAGAAAACTCCACGAGGGGAGAAAACAAACAGACAATAATGCAGTCAGCAACAAGGAAAATAAAACACTCTTACTAGACGTAGCTCAGGAGATCAAGGAAAACGCAAGGCAAGTTTACCAGAGATGACTCAAAAACCGAATGAGGAACACAGACAAAGTGACAACTGAAATACACTGGCTAGAACAAGTTACAGGTGATCAAAATGAAGTAAACAAGAACACACGAGGAAGAACAAAGACAGAGGGGAAACACAGGGACCTCTAGGGGAATGGAGACAAAGTGCAGGATGGTGACAGAAAACGGCCATAAAAGCATACCAAACCGAACCGTACCGTACTGTACCACTCAGTGGTAACGGGCCATTAATGCATTTACTTAATGCTCAGAACTTTAAACATTTTAACAGCTTATTCACACTGTCTGTATATGACCATGCTGAATTATCATATTTTAAAATCAATTCTTTACTTTAAAATGTGCACACTTAACCCCAACTTTAACATTACCAGCTCCATTGAGTGCATTGTGTCTGATATTGCAAGTGTGATTATGCAGTCTCAGTTTACATATGAAAGGCTGCATCCAGATATTATTGGATCATTTGGAGAGCACTTAATTTAGAACCTTGATGAAAGATTTGACCTCCTATTTCCCTTGGCTGGGATGTGAATCTACAAACTCCCACTTGCCTTCTTTTGCCTCCACTGATTATATTTAATTACTCAACATGTATACATCATTGTGTTTTGGGTTACAGTATTCTACTATCTTCCATACAGTACACAGGTTAACCATTATCTTTTTTAAACTCCATGACAGTTGCTTTCCCAAACATCAGCAGTGACCCCTGCTACAACTATGAGTCTCTGGATCGCCCCTGGAGAGCCAACAATGAAAGTGGAGATTTCGTTTGTGAGTGGTCATTCTCCTGGAGTGGCTGGTACAGGCTTTTCTACTATGGAATGAACATCCGGATGCCAGAAACCTGTGCTACTGGATTCATCTGTAACACAGGCATGAATCTGGTACTCGATGGTCCTCACCCTCAGATAGAAGATGGAGTGGTGATCAGAGAAGTCTGTGGTAGTAATTACTGGAGCAGAGGCTGTTGTGATAGCAAGTCAGTCCCCATCAGAGTGAAAGCGTGTCCAGGAAACTATTACGTCTATGAACTTGCATCTCCACATATCGGGTGTTCAGGATACTGTACAGGTAATGTTCTTTTAAGCATTTAGAATGATTTGAGTAATGGTTATACAATATCCAGTAATGATTAAATATTATTTGTTATTAAATCAGATGTCAGCACTATCTCACAGGTGGATTCCACTGCAAGTCCAGATATACTAACTGGATCCACTATCACCTTTAGTAAGTAGTGTATACACACACACACACACACACACACACACACACACACACACACACACACACACACACACACACACACACACACAAACACGTTTATATAAATAAAGGTGCCAGTTTTGATTTGATAATCTCTCACTATCAGATTATGACCCGTGCAATAGCTACAACATTATCGATGACAAATGGAGAAGCACAGACAGTTTCTTGTCTATGTATAATGGTGTAAACGAACATGACAGCAATCATGAATGGGACGGCTGGTACAGACTCTTACTTAATGGATTGAGTGCTCAGATGCCGGACTGGTGTGCCTCTTATGTGACATGTGGAGGTGTTACTGCACTGTGGCTTCATGGATCTCATCCTCGACTAGAAGATGGAGTTGTTACTCGTGAAGTTCACAGCAGCCGTGATGCTTATTGCAGTTACTACAGATCCAACCCAATCCAAGTCAAAGCTTGTCCTGGAGATTATTATGTCTACAAGTTTACCAGGCCTCCTATTTCAATCCCAGCTCCAAGATATTGTGCAGGTATATTCATCTTTACACAGTGTCTGATATGCTTTGTCAGTTATTGTAGGGACACCTACCAATACAGGGCTTTTAAACATGATCCATTATCTTATATGTGGAAATTGAATCTTCAGTATTTTCTGCTTGTTTTCTTTTTCTATAATAGTGTCTTTCCCCACCCCAAGTGTCGACCCCTGCGACAACTACATCAGTCTGGATGATCCTTGGAGATCCACTGATAACCCTGCTAACTACTATAGCTTTTGTGATTGGGGTGATTCATGGAATGGCTTTTACAGGCTGTTCTACAACAGTCAGAGTGCTCAAATGCCAGAATCATGTGCAAATGAAGGCATGTGTGGCACTTATAACCCACTGTCACTCAATGGATCTCACCCAAAGCTGGAAGATGGAGTGGTCCTCCGTCAGGTCTGTGCTCCTGGATGGAGAGGCTGCTGTTCTTTCGCCCCCCACCCTATAAGGGTCAAAGCTTGTCCTGGAAATTATTATGTGTATGAGTTTAAACGTTTAAGATTTTGCGCAGCTTACTGTATTGGTGAGTATTTATTCATGTGCACTTCAGTCTTGTATTTTATCTGGATTTTATTTGAAAATATCTTATAATGATATAAACATGTTCTTAATACCAAAAGATTCAACAAAGCTCAGCACAGCCGTGACAACAACTCAGCCAATCACATCCATAGACTTCATTACTCCACCAACCACTGGTAAATCTTTCTTTCTTGCATTCTTCACAGACCTGTTACATGATGTTGATCAATGCACAGCAATTAGTAGTTTCTTCAGAAACAAATTAGAATCTAGTAACAGATTACCCAAATCAAACACCGCTAACACCCAACTCATCAAGGTGTTCAAGACTTGAAACTATTAAGCAGATTTGCATTGGAGCTGGTTGGAGTAAAGCTCTGCAGAGCTGTGTTTTGAGTCCGAGGGGTGCTTCTCAATTCCTATTTGTGCATCCTTGTTTTCCCTCTCGTCGTGCCTCTTAGCCCCGTCTTTTCAGGATTCAAGGGAATGACGCAATAAAAGGATGCAAGGACAGAGAAGTCAAATCAAGTTAAAATGTGTATCCTTGTTTCATTTTGCATTATTTAAAAGCCCCAGGATTTAGGTCCAATCCCAATTCTATTTTTGTACCCCTTCCCCTTCGCCCTTGAAACAGAGTGTCTAGGGAAAATTGCTTCAAATGTTATCCCTAATATAGGTATTTAACCCAGAATATGATATTTGGTTAAAACCCTGCACGATTATATATTTGTTCTCTAAAAATAATTCTAACAGATGATAACCCATTCTTAACTCATGTTCAACAGAAACAAATCTGTTTAAATCTCAATAAATTATGTCCAGGTTTGCTAAACCCTTTAATGACATTACTTCATCAACACTACAGTGTACTCAGTCTGCTGTCCTCATCAGTGAGCATGAAACATAATGCTGCCTGTTCAGTGCTCTGTCATGAGATGACAAATGCCAACACCACTATAACTAATGAATATGCTCCCAACAGCTCCCCCTGTTGACCCCTGCTACAACTACAACGTCCTGGATGAGCCATGGAGAGCCACCAGCAATGAAGATTCCTCTCAGTTAATGTGTGACAGAGCGGTGAGCTGGAGCGGCTGGTACCGTCTCTTCATTAATGGTCAGAGTGTTCAGATGCCAGACACATGTGTTGATGAGTATAGCTGCGGCACTAATGCTCCACTGTGGCTGAGCGGAGGACATCCAACACTTGAGGATGGAGTGGTCTCTCGTAATGTCTGTGCACACTGGAGAAACGACTGCTGCTATTTCCAGTCCAATCCCATTCAAGTCAAAGCCTGTCCTGGAGGTTTTTATGTCTATGAGTTTGTGAGGCCGACCACCTGCAATTTAGCATACTGTGCAGGTACTGGACACACATTTAACTCTGCCTTCTGTTTATGATAGAGATGATGGCTTTCTGTCTGACATTTATTTGTGTTTCTAGATGTGAGGTTTAGTATTAGCTATACAACTGACACACCAGAGACGACCACAACAGAAACTACAATATCTATTTTCTACATAAATATAAATACCAGGGTCGGTCGTCGCTACAAAACACTACCCCTCCTCAGTTTGTGATCGCTTCCTAGCGTCATCGCTCCACCGCCCCCTCCCCCCACTATTCAGTTTGTGATCGCTCCTCAGTTTGTAATGGTTTCCCGGGTTGTCGCTCCATCCCGCCCCCCTTCCCCGCTCCTCACTTTGTGATCGCTTCCTCGCTCCACCGACTCTCCATCACCCCCCTCCCCCTTCCCCTCTCAGACTTTGCGGCTAGACCATAAAAATAGAGCCCCTAGACTGCAAGTTTGTGTTTCATTTTAGGTAAACATTGTGCATATGGGGTTGATTTGCTAATTTATATGTGAGGTGCTTAGAATGCATTTAAACATCGTAAAAGTGCAGTAAAAAACAAAACATTAAAAGTAAATTGTTGTCAAGTGTATTTGTATTGCACTTTTCACAATTATATTTGTTCCAAAGCGGCTTCATGAGGTGCTCTTCATTACATTACAGAAAAAAATCATACAAAGTGAAGGTTTTATTTTTGTGTACAATTATCAGAAAACCTTGTAATAATGAACATTACTAACTTGTCCATCTAGATGACAGAAACCCCTGTTCTGAACTCAACTGCACCAAAGAGGAAAGGTGTGGGATGAAAAATGGTGTTTATGGCTGTTTATGTAACAAGGGCCACCTTAAGCACCGAGCAGCTCAAGACTCCTTTGGTTAGTGTGTGATTCTACAGTCAAATGTGAAATAAAAGGTGTTTTAGTGTCATTAATGATCATGTTTTTCTCTCAGATTTCAATGAGACCTGTGAGAGCAGCTCTGGCTCCATGTCTGTGTCTCGCTGTCAGCTTTTTGAAGCTGGTTTTTCAGCTGAGCACTTACACCTCAATGACCCCAGCTGCAGAGGAACCGTCCAGAACGGCAGAGTGGAGTTTAACTTCGACAACGATCAACACATCTGTGGCACAAACCTTGTGGTAAAATCAACTACCTGTCTGTTAAATCTGTTTTCTACTACAACGTTGCTTGAGTTGTTCTAATCACAACACCCCTGTCTTGCAGCAGCAGCACCTCTGTTTACCGGTTCATTTTTGTATTGATGTTTTGTTGTTGACATTCAAAGCTCTCCACAGTCTTGCCCCTCCATATTTGTCTGCCCTTATTCATCATGCTGCTTCCTCTAGCACCCTAAGATATTCTACCTCCCTCCATTTGTCTGTTCTCTCTGTTTATCTGAAAATATCTCAAATAATAGGAATGGACCAAACAAACTTTCCTAGAGACTTCTCAAGTCTTTCATTCAGTGATGAAGATTGAAGAACAACATGCTGCCAAACACACTGACACTTTTGCCTGCATTCTCCACCAATAATATATAACGCACCATTATTTCTCTTGATAACTTCTGCTATTCCTTGAGAAATAAAATAAACAATTCAAGTAAAATAACAAATAAATTGTATATGTGTTGTCCGCAGGCCAACGGCAGCCACTTCATCTACAGTAACTATATTGTGGGGACGCCGGGAACAGAAGGTCTCATCAGCAGAGTGAGAATCCTGAAGCTTTCTTTCAGCTGTGTTTATCCTCAAACACAAACACTTTCTATGAACGTGGAGATCAACCCACTGCAGAGGTGCTACAACACACTCATTCTGCTTTCAGTTTGACTGTTTAATATTGGTGCAGTTGAAAATTAGACAATTTTACACAATCTAGTCATTCAATATATGTTTTATGCATAAAACAATATATCTATAATTTAAACAGCACCCTGTACAAGGTCCTCCCCTCTGGTGAAGGGGTTTATCAGGTGTGGATGGTCCCGTATGTGGATGAAGAGTTCACTCAGCCCTTCACTGGTAGAGAGGATGCAGAGCTGGACCAGGAGATGCATGTGGAGGTTGGTGTTGAGGGGGTCGACAGCCGCCAGTTTGCCCTGGTGATGGACACGTGTTGGGCTACACCTGTGAATGACCCCAATTACAGTCTCCGCTGGGACCTCATCACTGATGAGTAAAGACTTCTCTCTTCATTAAACATCAGTGTTAATTCACAACACTTTTAAAAATCTGTTTCTGAATAAATAATAATCCATGTTACTCTTGGAATTCTCTGAGACTTGTATCTTTTCAGTATTTTAGACGTTCAACATTTCAGTTTTTGTGAAATGAATAACTGGAAATCACTTCTGAGTTGAATGCGTTTGATGAAATATTTTGGTTTGTTGATTGTGGTTGTTGATCTCGTCAGGTGTCCCAATCCTGAGGACGACACAGTGAAGCTGCTGCAGAACGGCGTCTCCACAAGCAGCCGTTTCTCCTTCAGGATGTTCATCTTCACTGCAAACTCCACTAAGCTTTACCTGCACTGTGCTGTTCACCTTTGCCTTCTGTCCAGTGAACAATGCTCAACGGTGAGTTTAAAAAGTCTTCAGAATCTCCCACTGATGTTTCAGCACTAAACACAGACAGGGAGATATGATGGTGTTGAGGTTTAATGATGAAGGCTGTTAAACATGTTTGTTCTGCCCTCTGCTGGGGATTTTGTGCACTCCTGTTGGTTTTGTGTTTGTTCAGTGATGTTTATCAGGGATTTGCACAGCTGGATTTGACTCTTTTCTCTTCTAGAGCTGTGACTCTGGAGAGCAGCGGAGAGAGCGCAGGGCTCTGGATCTCCATGACAGTGCGTCACTATCTATGGGTCCTCTAGTGTGGTCTGGAGGAAACACAGGTCAGCATTTCATATGTCTGAATGCTGTGTTAGAATGTAGTTAAACTTAATGTTGATCTCCATGTAGAGCTGCTCCTCATCACTGTGTTATTGAGCTGTAAATAATCTGTTATTTCATCAGACTGACTGACATTCTCTGTTCACAGATGTTCAGTTTCTCCCAGACCAAGTGACGGTTTCTGAGGCTTCTTGTCTGTGTGCTTCTCTGGTGCTGTTGTTCATTCCTCTGATGAGTTTCTTCACCCTGTCTTAGTTTATTGACACAGAAAGTGCAACATTTAGTTTGGTTGATTGTAATGGATGTGGAACTGGTTGTGGTGTTTCTTTATTTCATAAATATTATTTCTTGAGGCACAGCAATTTACTCGACATCATATTTTACACATTTAATACAGCAGGTTAATTCTATAATTATTTGGGTGTATGTGCTATAGTAACAAAGATCAGATATATTTTTCAGTCCTAAAGTTTAAATAATGTATTTAAAGAAATTGTGATCTGAAAACATGTGTTCAACAGATGTTTCAAGAATTTAATATTAAGATTAAAAAGGTGAATGGGGGGAAAATAATAATTAATTCCATGATTAAAGTGATGTAATATTCTGTGTTTTGTCCTATTGTTGTAATCTTTAAAGCTGTTATTTATCTCACACAACAAGTGTATTACCTATAGCGCATGTGTTTGTACTGTGGAGGAAACCGGAGCACCCAGAGGAAACCCACACCAACATGGGGAGAACATGCAAACTCCACAAATGCCAACTGACCCACCCAGGGCTCGAACCAGCGACCTTCTTGCTGTGAGGGGACGATGATAATCACTCAGCCACTGTGCCACCCTTTGCATCAACAACTGATTACAAATCTGATTTATAGTTATTAGATTGTGTAATTTAAATTCAATAGTATGAGGAAATTCATTAGAATGCAGCAGACCATAAGCACAAAGCAGATTCCTCCAAAGTCCCCTAAAGTAATGCTGAAGGCATGGAAGGAGAAACATTTTTTTTTTATATATTTATTTAGACAATAATATTAGTTTACATTTGAATCCTTTAATTTTTCATATATAAATATGTTTCTGTGCTGCAGTGCATCCCATAGTAATAAGACACTTTACTCAGAAATGTCACTAGCATGTGCAACAAGCCAGGAGAATGAAAGCAAAGGAAGCAACATTTTTAAATACATAGACAAGACATTACATTGTAATAATATATACATATAATAACGAGCCATGGTCGAACCAAGGTTAAAAGACCTTGTTGTTTGGAATGGTAACTTCTTAGAAAACTTGGAATGATGGAATTACTCTCTAACAGAAGGTTACATGAGCTGCTGAACATTAAAGATACAGATGAGAGGTTTGGACTGACTGTAGGCTATATGTTGCTCATTGTTTTTGAACTCAAATAGGGACTAAATGTATGCTGTGTGTAGTTTACCTCTAATTGGTAATATATCGGACACCAGTGACGGTTCTAGTTTGAATGGCACCCTGGGCGAACCACCCCCCACCCCCCATTTTCACCCCCCCCCCCCCCCCCCCCATCCCCCTCAAAAAAAAAATGAGACACTATTTGGTTGGAACACATGTAATTGACTCAAACAAACAATTCAGATAGCATACATACTAATATTGTACTAATGTTTCCCTACACATGAACCTATCTTGCCTTTTTTGCTGCAAAGCCATCCATTATATTGTCATCTAGTTCATTAAAGTAACCCAAACCCAAGGCCTTGCTTGACATAAAACTCACCTCTCCCCTACCACAAATAAATATATTTATTTATTTTTAGTAAATATAGCAATTTATTTATATTTACTATTAAAAGAAAATAATATTTTTATTAACTGGAAAACAATTTAAAGACAAAACTGAAGGGAAATGCTAAGATCACTTAAGAAAGCGTTCGCATGAATATTAATTATGACAATTCTATAGAATATGAAAAAAAAATTATTTATTATCTGTTGAATTATCTGTTGTCTTAGACCCAACACATGGCCGAAAATTAATGTTATTAAGTCTTACATTCCTAAAATAAGATCAACATCATTAGGGATGTACCGATATGGATTTTTTGTCCGATATCGATAACCAATAACTCTTCAGATTTGGAGGCCGATAGCCAATATATATCGGCCGATAATTATAAATATTTCAAAATATACAGCAAACTTCATAAAAGATTGAACTGCTCCTATGAACTGAAAAGTCTATACTCAAAGCTAGAAAAGCTATAATTTCAAAATTGCAAGGTGATTATAAACCTATATTCACGATTTAACATAAATCAGCATGCAAAAATAGCAAATTAACATGCAAGTTGACTGTTGAATAAAAATAATAGGTTAACTAACAAAATGGGATTTAATCAACAAGCAAGTTAAATATTATATTATTATATGTTTTAAATAAGATGAAAATAAAAAGAGCTAAGGATTGAAACCAGCTCAAATGTTCTTGAATAAGACGTGTTACAGTGAAGTATATATGTACAAGTATGTCGTGTCCAAAAAAGCCTTTTTTAGAGGAGTTTTGACAGTTCAGAGCCATCGTACAAGCGAAAAGCTAAATACAGATAGTATTACTTTAGAAAATATGGCATAGATTCATCCTGTTTGGCGTTTTAGATTGTTTTGAACACATGTAGCTGCTGCTTGTCAATTAGACAACGCTTCTGTTTTCGTTCTTGCTGTCAATTGCGGGAAAAAAGATAGATGAAAACTCAACTGCAGGCACAGATGACTTTATGACAAACACAGAGCATAATATAAAGGCGAGATAAGGGCGCACCTCTCACCCGGGCTGCGGATTATATAAATGTGTGTGTGTGTGTTTGTGTGTGTGTGTGTGTGTGTGTGTGTGTGTGTGTGTGTGTGTTTGTGTGTGTATGGTGACAGCTCTCACGTGCACTCGTTATAATCTATGAATATTCCGTTTAAACTGAATACAATCTTACATCAACAACACATGGCAAGCAACACGTTGATAATAACAAATAATCCTATTAGATTACAAACAACCCAATGAGTTGTTTAGCATGTGTGCATCTCTGCTGTTACACAGGTAATATTTTTCCTGAGGCGATTTAACGCAAAATACACAATGGCACTTGTGAACATGGGTACTTACTGAGTTATTAAGGCACAGCAATACCACATGAAGAACGAACGGACTTTGAAGGAATAAACAGTGTGAGGAAAGCTCCATTATAGTGCACTGGACAAGTCTGAACAAGTTCTGCCCATGCATGCGTGAGGCAGGCAGTTTTGTACCTAACTTATTGGCTCAAAGATATTGGCCTAATTTAGACATCAGATCGATAACCATAATCTTAAAAATAGCATTTATCAGCTGATAACAATATGGCCTCAGATATATCGTGCATCTGTAATCATCACATTGTATAAACTTTAGTTCCAAAACTCGCTGCGTGCCCACACCGCTGCATAAAAGGCTGTTACTCTGGTTTCAGCGCATGAGTGGTGTGTATTTTTCATTGTGCATGTAAACACCCGGAATTCACACCGGAAGCAGGAGAAGCGAGTGAGGCACATGGAAATGGTTTTCTGCATGCATACATCAGTTTGTTTTCACCAGCGCTGTTTCCATTGCACATAGTGAATAACATACTTGCGCTTTGCAAAAGACACCAAATGTGATTGCCTCCTAACATTGTTGTTCTGGGATTACCACTCTAAATTAATACACTAGCAAAAAGTAAATTGCTTCTCAAAGCTTTTACAATTTTTATTTTTTATTTTTTGCACTCTCTCCCCGTGCTGCCCCTAGCAAGATGCCGCCATGGGTGATCGCCCATGTTGCCCATGCCTAAATCCGCCACTGTCAGAGACTGTACGGGTCTGTATGTGTTCAACATTTATGCACAATTATTTACGTGAATAAAGCATCTGTTTTGTGAGAAGTGCTTCTTATATGATTTGTGAATGACCCGTACAGCTTTACTTTGACATTTCCTCGTGCGAGAATGAGGTCGTCTGCAACTTTCTGTCTGTTTAAACAACATGCAACATACAACATGCACTGGGCTGAAACTAGTAAAAATAAAATGCAAAAAATGCATTGCTTTGTATTTTCTATAAGCCTCTGTTGTAATTTTGGTAATGTAATATATTGGAGAAACTCTTATAAATCTCTGACTGGGTAATAATAGAGAACACACTAAAACTGACAGCGCAATGATGACAGTCATGTACTGTCAATACAGTAGATCAGGGGAATCTTGATCAACTGCATTTCAGCATTTACTGAAAAAACAAGCACACTGACAACACTGACATGTGAACTTAAAGAGTTCACCCCACAATGAAACTGTAGTCACTATTTACTAATTCTGAAGTGTTCCAAACCCTCATCAATTTACATGTTATCTGCTGACCATAAAACAAGATATTCTGAAGAAAGTTGAAGATCTATAAATATTGACTTCTATTTCTATTGAAATACTATGGAAATCAATGGTTATGGGTAGGCCCACACGCAATCTGCGTGCGCATAATTCAGCAGATGTTTAGCCCATCATTGATTCTGTTTATTTACTTGCGTAAATGTGTGTAAATCTTTATTTATTCAGTTTTTAAATGTATTACAGTAATATTATTGGTAGGAAAACATGAATAAAATGTGAAAATGTTCATCTGATTTATGTATAATGCAGTTTGTACTGTAATGTTTTCTGTATTTCAGTAGAGATATTATATGAGAGACTTGCTTTGTTTACCAAATGAAGTGAATCTAATTGGATTTGCATTTCAAACATTACATAAAAGTTAAAAATATATTATTTTTTATTGCACATATTAAGGTTTTAGTTATGATACTCCCAAAATAATTCTGCAGAAATCTGCAGATATTTAGCAAAATTCTCTGCAGAAATAGCCAAAAAAGGTCTGTGGATTCCGTCTGGCCCTAGTTATGGATTACAGGTACACTGTAAAAAAAAAAACCTAATTTTACAGAACATTTTTTACAGTATTTTTTAGTAATTTCAAATTATATTCAAAACTTAGTAAAATGACAAACAATTTCTCTAAATTAAGAGTTTGACTTTCATTTTAGGTACTTTATCAATAAATACAAATTACTGACATTTTTGTTTTTTTATACAGGAAAATTACAGTATTATTTATTTAACGAATTTGATGGTAATAATCTAGAAAAGGTCTGTAAAATAACAGTGTTTTTCTGTAAACATTAATGAAAATATCTGTAGATTTATTATTTATTATTATTTAAGAAATTTTACCATAATTTTATGGGTTTTGTTTGGCAGCCGTAGCTGCCAGTCATTTGACCTTTTTTTTTAATTTATTATTTTTTTTACACTGTATATGAGTCATGTAAGCATTTGCAAATTAAAAAAGTAAACTATTAGATTGAATTTTTAACCATTCAAAAGCATTTTTAGCAGCAAAAATGTTTCTAAATCTTTCAGTTCAGCTCAGGAAAATTGGGAGTTTTGCAAAAAAAGTGTTGCTTTTATATTTTTGTTGGGTTTACCTGTTGTTTCAGGCATGATCCACACACATGTACTAATAAAGAAACTAATAAACTAATTTTAAACTGAAACTCTGAAAAAAATCTTTTATAAAGACGTCAATTAAAGTTACTTTAACCAAGTTGTATTTCCTTGTTATTGTTATTAGACTAATTATTTCACTGAACATGATTTGTTTTAAACTAAAAGCAAAACAGCTTCATAATCTACATTTTGTAGTCTATTACCTCGATTCATAGTATAAAAATAAGGATTATGGATAGTGTAAAATCTTTGCAAGGTCACACTTTATTTTGATGGTCCATTCGTTGAATGTTAAAGTGCATCTACATGCCAACTAAATCTCATTAGATTATAAGTAGACTGTTAGGTTGGGGTTAGGGTTAATATAAATTGACATGTACTAGCAAAGTTTCTTATAGTCAGTTAAATCTCTGTATTGACAGATATTGAGCAGACGGTCTACTAATACTCAGATGGACCATCAAAATAAAGTGTTACCCTTTGCAAACCTTTTGGTTTATTTTCCATGTTTTATGATTATCAGCGGTCTTTCAGGTACAGATTGCTAACAGACTACAAATTTGCCATTTATGGACTACAAGATCCCGTCATGCACCACACACACACAACCGGACACAGCAGGAGGATTGTCAAAGACTGATTACATGAACTATAGAGCGCACACACATACACACACATCAGTGCTGAGTTTTGTTGAACATTATGACGTGTTTTCCTTGTTTTGCCTTGCCGTGTTAGATCCTAGCTTTGTTTTGTTTGTTTATTTCCATCTGCTGCCTGCCTTTTTGACCATCTGCCTGTTTATCGACTCTGGACTTCCTGTATACATCTGTTTGCTCCTGTGTTGACCATTGCCTGTACTGACCATCTCTATCGAATAAACCTGCATTTGGATTCGCACTCCCTTGAGCCAATGTAACACACTGATGTTGGTGTAGTGACTTTCAAGTGTAAACAATGAGTTTCTGTTTGCAGTTCTGTAGAATGTTGATGTACTGGTTGCATTGTTGTCTGGTAACATGAGGTGAAGTTCAGTCATTGCTTATTCACACAGAACTGTCCTTTTATTTTTCTGGGTCTCAGCTAAACAAAAAGTGATGTGTAAAATTTAGAAGAGACTGATATATTTGAAAAGTCAGAACAGTTCATTATTCAGAACAGAACCAAATACTCTTACATCTTAAAGGACTCTCCAATTACTAGGCCATAAATGTACATGCTTTCAGTAAACCACTAGCATTTTTATACTGCAATCGTTTATAGTGTACTCTTAGTTAATTAATAGTTTTCTAGTGTTATACTGTAAGTTTACTGTATGTGTTCTGTTATTAGTTAACTAGTAGTTTTCTAGTGTTATACTGTAAGTTTACTGTATGTGTTCTGTTATTAGTTAACTAGTAGTTTTCTAGTGTTATACTGCAAGTGTACTTAGCAAATATTTTTTCACATAGGGACAGTTTGTTATTAAAGATTTCTTATTATTTGTAGTGGTCAATTTGGAATAAACTTGGAACAATGTTATTAGGAATGTTTTAAATCTTTAAGTACACTTTAATGTCATTAATCACTTGTGTTAAGGAAAGTTACTTATGAAAGAAATGGATTACAATATTCAGTTACTCTTCAAAAAAGTAACTAGTTGTGTTAGTTACTTTTTATGGTAAGTAGTGTGTTGTGTTACTTTTGAGTTACTTTTTTTACTTGGCTAAGGATCTCTTTCAAGACTTGCAGGTTTTTAAAGTTAACCTTCATGTAACTTAAAAAAAAGATCTTTATTCAAACAATATTAATTCACAATTTTACATTTGTTGACATTAATTTTGAATTATATACAGTGAATACTATTTTGAATCATATAGTGAATAATATAAAGGGCTTATTCTGAACTATATATATATATATATATATATATATATATACACAGTTGAAGTTTAGCACCCCTGTTTATTTTTTCCCCAATTTCTGTTTAATGGAGGGCAGATTATCTTTGCATGATGACAGTAAATAATATTTTACTAGATATTTTTCAAGACACTTCTATACAGCTTAAAGTGACAATTAAAGGCTTAACTGGGTTAGTTAGGTGAACTAGGCATATTAGAGTAATTAGGCAAGTTATTGTATAACGATGGTTTGTTCTGTTGACTATCTGAAAATAAATTAGCCTTAAGGGACTAATAATTTTGTCCCAAAAATGTTTTTTTAAAAATTAATAACTGTTTTTATTCTAGCCGAAGTAAAACAAATAAGACTTTTTCCAGAAGATAAAATATTATCAGACATACTGTAAAAACTTCCTTGCTCTGTTTAACATCATTTGGGAAATATTTGAAAAGGAAGAAAAAAATCAAAAGGGGGCTAATAATTCTGACTTCAACTGTATGTATATATATATATATATATATATATATATATATATATATATATATATATATATATATATATATATATATATAGAATAGCTTAAGACATTTCTGTGCATGTATGTTTATGTTCAGTCTTTTCACTTTCAATGTTATGTTCTGGGTCTGTGTTTGGTTGTATTATCCTCTCCCAAATTCCAGGTTGTGCAACTGAAACAGTAAAGTATTTCCAGTGAAACAGCACCGGAACAGCTGAGCTCCTTTCGTCAAAAATCCTCGTCTAGTTGGAGTTCGAATCTCGATCAGATCGATGGACTGCAAATGTCAGCAACACACTCTTGTCTTTTCTGTAATTGTAAAATTGTAATGTCGAACATTAACAACCCACCTCTTCCGCATGTCTTTATTTTTTGGAAACGTGTGGAAACTGAGGTAGGAGTTAAACTTCGAAGATGCTGTACATTGCTGAACACAGCAGTGGCAGCTAAAAGTACTGTCCTCACGCCTTTAAAATGATACTTTCAAATGTTTAGGTGTCATAATTATGTAGTTCACGTAAACATATAAGTGAGATATAACGGCATAAAGCTCAAACACAACTATCTGTAACAAGAGATATTTTAGTCAGTAGTGCTCCTGTTGTAGCACAGTACTGATTGGCGGAACTAAGCCAGGGGCCTAAGATTTCACCGAAAATACATCACATGCTGCCGTGCACAGAGTTTATCGGTCGAGGCGGCAAACAGGATAAACAAACAAAACGCAGGTCAAGAAATAATGCTTTTAAATGCTTACAGAAAACAAGACTCAGCAAAGTTTGTGTGAAAGTGTGGTGTATATATAGTCCAGATAATCAGTGTTTCAGTTCAGCTGTGTCTGTGTGTATGTGTCAGTGTTCTGTTGATTTATCCTACCTTGTCACATTGTCCTACCTCCCAGTCAAAAAGGAGGTAGCACATTTTGATGACGCAATATGCTACTCATCAAATTTTGCTACCAGTGTAATGTTTTTATGTGGATTAGTGTCATATGAAGCTGTAATATAGCTGTAATAACCCCAACCTCAGAACCATTCAATTACAGTGTTGGTAGCATAAAATGACCAGTAGGATAAAATGTCAGTACACCGGATGACTGTCAGCTGAGGCAGGAGGGATTAGAGCAATGACTTCTGGGATTTGTAGTTCAGTTCGGTGGCATAATTGCAACCCGGGGCTCATTGTGGAAACGTAGTCCCGCGGACGTTTCTGGAGACCGCGGAATACATCCCGGAGGGTACGTACGGCTGCAGTTTTTGTTTATGCCAATCCACGAGAGGCCCTTGTTGTGCGCTTTTTCGCATCTCAGACGCCTCTCGCGAGTGTGGTTTGCGCCCGCGCTGTTCTCACGTGAACCCACCAGTGGCCGCTGTCCGACTGACCGGATGATTGACTGCGTGACCGGCCAATCGGCCGACCCGCCCTCCTCCTTCCCCGATCCCAACCAATTTTACCGATCGACCCGCCCACCCGCTCGCTTCCCTAAACCCGAGCAACAGTTTACAAAAAGCCGTCCAAAAAAATAAAAGCCCCGATTTTTTTTTTCTACCGAGTTTTCGGATTTCACCGCGTTCTCACCCTGTTACGAAACTCGTTTACTTAATTTTTGGGATTCTGTTTTTGTCTTACCTGATTTCTGGAACCGCTCTTCCCCGGACTCGAAACCAATCGCCGTGGTCGACTCCTCTCTGCATCTCGAGCCTGCCGACGTACACGGTGAGCTGAGTGGACAAACAGGTTGCAGCGGGGAAGCCCTTCACAAGGAGGTAAGGCAAGCGCGAAAGGGAACAGCGTCACACCGCCCCGCAGCATTCGCTTGAAAAAAATAAACGCGGCCTACATACCTGTCGGGACGTATTCCGCTGTCTCCAGAAACGTCCGCGTGACTGCGTTTTCAGAATTTGCTTGGGTTGCATAATTGTAGTTCTCCAGTAATCTGCAACTGCCAGACGGCTGTTGATCATAACAATTGGTGTGCATCTTAAGACAAAACATGTGACATTGATGCAACTTTTTTTTAGATCAGTCAGCTCAAACATGCAGTTTAATCTTTTCTTTAAACTTTTCTTTAGCCTCACCAAAAGAGTAAATACAAGCCAAGTATACTTAGAATGCATAATAATACTTTTACATATATGTCAATGAACAGGCATACTGTAGGCCAAATATACTTAGACTCATCTTTCAGTGTACTTAAGCACAATATTAAGTATTCCTCAAAATGACCTAAAGTATATTTTAGAGAAGTACTTAAAAATGGAGTGTAAGTTTTAGGTAATAGGAAGTATATTATTAGCACACTTGATTAAACTTTTTTTTTTTCAAAAGGGTAGTGCCACATTGCAATGAATGTTTTGCCAGACCACAAAATGTTGAACAGCATAGCTCGAGTTCTTGAATAATAAAAGGAGGAACGTACAAAGCGTTGCTCTGCCGGTAAACAAGAATATAACCACAGTATTCATTTCCTTGAACAGAGGCCAGATTCTGTCCCTCAAATTAACTTATTGGCACATTGGACATAAGGCTCATTACATTTGGTCTTTGTAAATTCATTGATTTTCCTTCAGCTTAGTCCCTTATTTATTAGGGGTTGCCTGTGAATGGTTGACAGGGGAATGAACTGTCAACTATTCCAGCATATGTTTTATGCAGTGGATGCCTGTCAAGCTGCAACCCAGTACTGGAAAACACCCATACACTCTCACATTCACACACACTCATACACTATACGGCCAATTTAATCAAATTGTACGGCCAATTCATCAACAGCACATGTGTTTAGACTGTGGGGGAAACCATTGCACCCGAAAAAAACCCACACCAACACGGGGAGAACATGCAAACCCCACACAGAAATGCCAACTGGCCCAGCTGGGATTCGAACTAGTGATCTTCTTGCTGTGAGGCCACAGTGCTAACCACTGACCCACCGTGCCACACCTATGTAAATTATATTTCATTTTTTGTTGCTGTATTTTTTTGCCCTTTTTCAATGTTGATGACTAAATATTAGTTACCCATTCCAATGCTTTCACCATCAAATCCCTTTCCCCCAGCTGCTTTAAAGGGCATAGATATATTTAAAGAAACAGTCCACCCATAAACAAAAGTTTTCTCAAACTCAAGCAATCATCTGTGTATATTACTTTCTTTTTTCAGATGAACACAGTCAGAACAGTTTCACATTTGTCAAGGCTCTTTATGCAGTGTAATGGTTTGGATAGTGGCCCTTTTTGAAGCTTTTAAGTAAAACTAACACACTACTAGGGGTTTAACATGTGTCTTATGAAGTGGATTGATGTGTTTTTGTAACACAGATATTGACAATTTTTAAAATGATAATAAACTCAATTCACTGATTCGACGTATGATGCAAAACGCATTGCGTGGTAAGTTTCAGAAATAAACATGTCTCAGGAACCACTTACCACATTTTTTTTTACTACAAAATATGAGAACTAACAAAAACATTTGTTGGCCTGGTGTTACTGTAAAACAATATACAGTACCTGTGATGGCTGCTTTTGAAATACTGCTTCAAGAATATGATTTTGGCTTTATTATGCCATTTGGTAACAATTTATAAATTCAACGGTTCTCCACTGGGGGCGATTTGTGTAATACCATAAAATTCACATGAATCATGAGGATTCATTCAGATTGTTTTACAAGGCATTTTAATTAGACATTAGTGAACTGAAAAGGAATATTGTTAATAGTCATTTGTTGACCTGGGTGGCAGAATCCACAACGTAACAATTTAAGACTATAATAATTTAATGTTACAGGATGAAAAGCTAAGTGAAGTAAACTTTTTTTTAAGTATTTGTTACATTTATATGGTTTTGACCAGGGGGTGTTGCCAGTGTGGTGCTTTGAATGCTTTGAATCAGTTAGTCCTTTTGCAAAGCAAAAGATTTAAAAAAAAAATCTTTTCTCCCATTATTTTGTTATAACTCTTTACCCTTCTGCTATGAATGTCTAATGCCATATGTCAAATCAGAGATCAGTCTTTTTTCACTAGAACAAATTGAATCGGTCATTTAAATCTTTCAGTAAAAGTATCAACACTTAATACTAAGTGTCATAATTTGATGACCTCTTCAATAGTCATGTCAAAGCTGTAAGTAAATCAGCATACTATCATCTCAAAAACATTGCAAGAATCAGATGCTTTGTTTCCAGTGAGGAATTAGAGAAAATTATTCATGCTTTTATCAGCAGCAGGGTGGATTACTGTAATGGACTCCTCACTGGCCTTCCCAAAAAGAGTCAGACAGTTGCAGCTCATCCAGAACGCTGCTGCCAGGATTCTGACCAGAACCAGGAAATCAGAGCACATCACACCTGTCCTCAGGTCTCTACACTGGCTGCCAGTTACATTCAGAATAGATTTTAAAGTATTATTACTTGTCTACAAATCACTAAATAGCCTAGGACCTCAATACAGATATGTTCATACAGTGAGCAAAGATCTCTCAGATCATTAGGATCAAGTAAATTATAAATTCCAACAGTTCAGTCAAAGGAGGGGGAATCGGCCTTCAGCTACTGCGCCACCCCCTACCCAAACCCCCCCGCTACTGGAATCAACTTCCGGAAATGATCGGATCTGCTCCAACATTAGGCACATCACTTAAAACACATCTGTTTAGCTGTGCCTTTGCGGTATAAGCACTGTGCTATGACCCTCAGATCACACTATTATGTCTTTCTTTTCTTCTTAATTCTTTTGAAACCTATTTAACACATTTTAATCTGTTTTTTAATTATTTTTATTCTTTTTCATTTTTATTTTCTTATAATTGTCTCTTTTATTCATGTTTGTGTAAAGCACTTTGAAATACCATTGTGTATGAAATGTGCTAGAGAAATCTGCCTTGACTTGCCTATTAATATTTAAAGACTTTGACAAATTCAATTTGTACCACTGTAGCTGAGGCCAAGAAAAATATTAATAACAAAAATAAAGGTAAAAATATAAATGCTATACAATTCATGACATAATTATAATGCACAATCATGTTTATGATGGATTCATGACAAGTTTATGTTGTCTTCAAGTAGAGTGAAACCAATTATTTTAACTCACTGGTTTAAACTGGTTCAACGTTTTTTAGACAAAACCTAGTGTGTTTTTTTTTTGTATTTACAAAAGTGTTAAGGTTATGTTTATGTAAATCTGCCTGGGAAAAAGAGAGATCAAGCTGGCTGGTCGTCATTCCAACCATTGGCATCTGTTCAAGAAAGAATGTATCCGCGACAGCTGCCAAATTCATCAAAACAATCCATTCAAGTTACAAATATCCTAATTACACATCAAAAGTGAAAAACTGGTTTATGGTATTGTTCTTGGTTCCAGTAAAGGCCCACCCACAGGTATTAATAAAGGCAGATTTTGAGGATCGCAGTTCAGTATCATCGGCTAAAGAGAATCTGAGTTTGCTCTGCAGCAGCATTCCCGGTAAAGCTACTTCTCTTATTGTAACACTTTTTAAAATCCAAACATCCAAAGATTTTTTCGCATAATGCTAATTTTATTTATCTGTGAACATAATACTGTTTATTTAAAATATTCTGAGCAATAACAACCGATATAAACAATTTATGCTGTGTGTGTGTGTGCAGGTGTCATTTGTCACTATGAGGTTTTTCATCTCATTGTGTGTGTCGCTGCTCCTGATTCATGGTGAGGGCTTTATCATCTGACTTGAAAACCCCATCTTAAATATTAAATAATTTTGCTTATTGTGTTTATTTAACAGGTAAAATAACCAGCGGTCTAACAACAGGTACAATATATTTTTTACAATCAAATTTTCTTCCTTCTATATTTTGCTTTTGTAAACGGACTGAAGGCATGACTCACATTATAAACAAAACAATAAAATAAAAAAATTAAAACCTACGCACTTGTTTAAAGCACAAAACCTTGCATCCCAGAGCTAATGCAAAAAGTATATTATAGTATTGATTAGAAAATAGATTTGCTTGCTAAGACTCTTATTACTCAAAGGAGATCAGTTGAAAGCAGTTTATACCTGTAGTTTGGAAGCTCAAACCACTGACCGCCATAGAAGTTCACAAAAAAAAAGAAAAAAGAACATTTTTATGTCATGCAAAGACATTGCTTTTAGGAAAAGAATGAAAAAGGACTAACTTAGGATTAAAAAAGGCTAATTTGGGGTAAAAGAGAAGTCTCTAATCGGGTGATAAATGAAGAGCCATTTAGGAGCTACAAAAGAGCTAAAAAAAACTTTTTTAAAAGAGACCAATAGCAAATAAAATATGGTGCTTTTAAACTGAAACAGTTAAAATGTAAACTGTGACAGAATAATATTGCATGATCGGCAGGGAAAAATCCAAATGAAATAAAACAACATGAAAGCTAAAGTAAAATGGTAGAAAACTGAAGAAAGCAGGTATATATGCACTTAGATGAATAGATGCTAATGAGCAACAGGTGAAATGGGTGGAGTCATTGGTGGGATGATCTATGATTGATAGTAGAACAGTAACACTGGCTTCACCTGCTGGTCAGAGCACAAACAGCACAGATAGGGAGAATGATAGTAGACTGTCAACAAATGACCTTAGCTGCGTCCCAAATCGCATACTTATGCACTATTCTACGCCATTTTGTAGTATAAATAGTGTAAGTAGTGCGTTCATACTGAAAACTCTAAAAATAATAAGTGCACTTTAATTACCAGGATGATGCACTCATTCAGCCGCTAAAATGAAGTGTGTAATGATGGACACTTTACGCACTCAACGACCGCAGATTTGCTTACGTAGCGGAAGGGGTGGAGCTACCGGAAGCACATGTTGAATAACTTTATTTATTTTGGATGGTGAAAGCAAAATTCTCCTACGTGAGTGATTATAGCGCCTCCCGATGGTGAATGCGGTTATACTCACGGCAGGTATTATTTGATAATTCGGTCGTTTATTTCACTGATTTGGCGACCGTCAAACATCATCAGGGAAACGGTTTGAATTTTCGCTTAGTAAAAAAACATTAGTGTGCAATTTGGGACGACACTACATACATATACTATCCTATTGAGTGTGTAAGTGCATAAGTACATAGTGCATGAGTGCATAGTGTATAGTGTGCCATTTGAGACGCAGCTTTTGTTAATTTACAGCAGAGGTGCTCAACCCTGTTCCTGGAGATCTACCTTCCTGTAGATTTCAGTTGCTACCCATTTCAAACACACCTGCCTGTAATTATCAAGTGCTGTTCAGGTCCTAATTAATTGGTTCAGGTGTGTTTGATCAGGGTGAGAGCTGTGTTTTGCAGGTAGGTAGATCTCCAGGAACAGGATTGAGCAGCCATGTTTTACAGCAACATATTTGCAGCAATACTTTTAAATACACGTAAAGCATGGTTTTATAGGAGAGTTGAAAGGACTTTTAATAAAACAAGTATTTAAGATTTAGATAGATACTTTTATTAAAAGCCACTGTAGTATGTTTAGAGAAATCTGTGTTATTATTTTTACAATCTGCAAAGTAATCATCCAAAGTAATTTACAAGCTCATAGTAAATAGAAGAGCAGTAATAGATATCCAGATACCACTGTCCATTTTAATTCCAGTCATATCTTGAAAAACTTGAAAAGATAAATGTATAATGTATAAGAAATATTGGCGGTAACTCTGAGAGAGGAATAAAGGACAGACTGTTCATATGTTTATCTCAAGCATCCTCAGTCAATACTTTCTCTACAGACATAGATGTTAGATGTTTACCTGTGAAGTACTGTACTGTCGGTTTGTTCCACTTATTCAAACAAAATCTGTAAGAGTTTTAGTTTAACACTGTAAAACATTGACTTTTTTATCTTAATTGTCTCAGGACGTACAACTTCTAGTTTTGACCCATGTTATGCATATAACACTCTTGATGACTACTGGAGAAACATTCATCAATGGTACTACAGTGGACATGACGACACACTTAATGAATGGAGCGGCTGGTATCGGCTGTATTTGAATAGACAAAGTGCCCAGATGTCTGAGTGGTGTGTGAGTTTTAGGGGATGTGGTGGGCACACTGGACTGTATCTCAACGGTTCTCATCCAACACTTGAGGATGGAGTGGTGACCCGTGATGTTGTGGGAACTAATAAAAACTCTAACCAGTGTGGATTATACAGATCCACATCCATCCGAGTCAAATCCTGTCCAGGAAACTATTACGTCTATGAACTCGTCAAGCCAGATCTGTCGATCTCCTCACCTTCATACTGTGCAGGTACAGGTTTAACTCTTTATAATGATTTATTTGAATGACAATATAAGGTCACTGGTTTGAGTCTCGACTGGACCTGGATGCTTTTTTTTTTGTATGGACAAACTGAGTAGATGTCTTGTTATACCTTTTCAACAGAAGTGGTAGAGAGATTTATTTTAGGGTGGGTGTGATTTTGCCAAGTAGAATGCAATCCAGGTTTACATATGATTTAAATGATTTCGGGTGCAATCAATTAATCATTCACTATTCAAGGCTGTTTTAACTGAACTCCTCAAATATCACAGCTTTAAGCTGCGGTCACATTAGAATTTGAGCATGCGATTTTCTGTCGTGTGACGCTGTGAAAAGGGGCGGGATTAAACAAGCTTATTAGACATTTTTTGTTCAATAGAGGTCATGTTTTGATCCTCGATTAGTCTCACACAGTCAAGTGATGCGATTTTGCAAGACAGAGTTCACCAAGCTTGAACTTTGCACCGCAGCAACCTGCGAAACTTAACGCATGACCCTGCGTTTCCGGTCTGACGCATTCGCGTGCGTGTGAATGGAAGTCTATGGGAGGAAAAGCCCAGTGTGACCGCAGCTTTACAAGTTAAGCTCAACCACATGTGTTTGATTCTTAGGGAAAGCAAGAGCTGATAAAAATGTTTACCTACAGTAAATCCAACGCAAGTTGCTATGAATAAGCATCTTTCAAACCTTATTGATTAATGTTAATGAATGTTAACACTTTACATACAGTGCTTGATCATATTGAAAGCACATTTTGTTTATTCAGACATGTTACCCCTTATTTTAAAAAATAGTGATGTGAGGATCGATACTAAAATATCAATATCTCCAATACCAGCTTTGTGTGTTCTAGAATCGATTATATCATCAAAATATCGATATTTCAGTAATTTGGAGCAAATCTGTAGTTTGTTTGAAATAGAAATACAGTGGAAAGTAACCACAATTACCGTAGTTTATTTAAATAATACCAACTCAGTTGGAATCATAGATATATACACTAGATATCGCATAAGGTCCTTGAGCATGCGTCAATAGCGCCGCCACATTGGTACAGTGCTCCCAGGACAAATGTCATTCAACCGCACTAGTCAAGACAGAGTTATTACGTGAAGATGCGGGACTTTAGCGCTGTCTACGGGTGTAGTAACGAGCAAACAAAGAAAACAAAGCACCAAGGCAGAACATTTCATACATAATATTAAGTTTTTTTCTGTTTTTGTATGTTCTGAACTTTTGTGCTAATCAGGTAACGTTATTGATGATAACAGTCACTTACTGCATTCACCATACGGCAAAGCAGCTCCAACTCGCACTAAACTAAAAATCAGCAAACAATGCAAAAGAAATATGACAACGAGATGCTGCGCTGCCAGAAACTTGTATCATTGTCGGCTAGTGAACGAGTTGTTTATAACGGAGATTCATTCACAAACGAATCGCTCAGTATGAGAAGTGAAAGCAGGAGAGGAGCTGTGTTTCAGGACATGATCAGATCAAATTTAACAGGGAGGGTGAATAGTACATTTCTGTACACACAAACACAAGCTTTTTGTCAGGAATGCCCGTGCGGTCAATGACCCATCAATGTAGAAAAGTGACGTAAAATTATAATTTTCGTAATTAAAAAAAAAACAAAAACATACTAACATCCAGGAAAACTCCCGATCATAGATATATGTGTATACTGTAAGTGTATGTCTCTGGCTTTGGATGGCCACAGTCCTCCACTGTACCTTGGTCCCGCATTCATTACAAAGTAGCACTACCCTGTAGCAAGATGGCGGCACTATTGACGCATTCCGTCCAATAGACAACAATAGGCCAGGCGACATCTAATGTATATATCTATGAGTCTGAACTACTTGTTCTTCCGCCTGCCAAGTCATGTGCATAATATGGCACTGTACACCTGCAGAGCACGTTAGTTAGCCACTCAGTCCACTGGCACTTGTTGATCAGTCCTACTGTCATTGGATATGGGTGAAGCCACTTCACTTTTATAAACTCAAACGATGTGGTTTGTGACACGTGTAACAAAACAGTGAGGTACTGTGGTAACACGACATACCTAATCAAACATCTACTTAAAAATTGAAAAGGGGATCAGAAGTGGAAGAAAAAGAGAGGCAAAGGTGCTGCTAGGACAAGATAGACATCGTTTTCAGAGTCGTTAGGTGCAGCAGGCAGGCACTATCCAGGTACCACAGCAGGCAGGCACTATTCGTGGCCTTGGGTTTTTGAGCCGATGATAAAACCACGGCAGTTCCCTGAATTCTTAAAACACATTTGTTTAGAACTTTGGTTATGAAAAACGTAATGAAATAATTAAAGGGGTGGTCCACTATGATATCATATTTTAAACTTTAGTTGATGTGTAATGTAGCTGTGTGAACGTAAACAACATCTCTGAATGTAAAAAGTTCTAAGTTTAATGCAAAGGGAGACCTTGGTTTTTACAGAGTTAGCTTAGCAAAGCCTACAATGAATGAATTTTGGGGACTACAAAAAATACTTCCGCCCCGTGTGAGATCACAAAGGTTAGTTACTGCGCATAAACATGTCACGGTTCAGGAAGGATGAGGGAGCGAGGACTCAAGTGCAAACACAGGATGATTTATTGATAATAAAAATAAAACAAAAGAACAACAAAAACCACCGCGAAGGGGAAAAACATAACTATAACACTAACAAACTTGACTGGGTTGGCACGACAAGAACAAGAGCAGGAACACATGGGGAGTTTAGACGACAAACTGGCACAGGACTGAAAACATGAGGGGATTATAAAGCAAAAAGTAATTTGACACAAACAGGTGAAAATGACAAACTAATAATGAGTTAACAAGGAGGGTGGGACTAGACAATAGACGGGAGAGCGCATGACACAGAGAGACAACACAAGCCATGCGCTCACATAAAACACGACAAGAACAATGAAAAGAATGAGAGAACTCATTAACCACATGTTCATGACAACACAAGCACAACACTGAAGCACACAACAAAAGCACGTGACCACAATGTAAACACTTAACCACGTGCTTTGACAACAGACGCAAGACATGAGCACACGATGAATGAAAACACTCACCGTGCGCTCACACACGCAGTGTGCATGCTTCATCCCAGCGCCAACCAAAACCGACACCATCAAGACTGAGACACTGGGAATGAAACACCACGCGGCAGACAGACGAAAACACAAACACGAGTACAAGAGCGCGCACGTGGGAGGGACGCAGAGCTCACGCGTCCGCATCAAGCGGAAGCGTGCACGCTCTGCGCACACCCACGAAGGCGCGAGCACACACGGAGACACACACAAATACAGAAACAAGTGCTCGACCCTAGAAAACCTGAGCCGAGCACAACAGGACAGGATTAGACATGACTAGTGTCCGGATTCTGCCACCAAAACAATAATTTACATGACCAGAGTGGCAGAACACTGACAACACACTGTGCAGGTAAGGGCCGTGGCCAGAGGCGCTGTAGCGTTATAGTAGTGATGAAGCTAAAAATGCGTCCAAACGCTGCTGTTTCCACAGAGCTTCGTCTGTTTCTGTATTTGGGCTTCCAAAGGACACGACACAAAGACAGAAGTGCTTACAGTTCAATATTAATTATGTTCCAGAGAATTATAAAATACATAGCAAGCATGATTTGACAAAACAGCCCCAAAATCTCTCCCAGTTCAGTGCTGAATTCGGTTAAAATCTCCTCAAAGCAGAAGCTGTGAACCACGACCTGTAAGTGTTTTTATTAGTTAAAATTGATCGTGACATGTACAGTGTCTAGCGTTAACGGTATGCTGTAGCAACTATGTAAACAATGCAAAATGCTGCTTTGCGGGTAAACGATTTAGCTACAAATTCATATTTATCAGTCAAACTGCTATAAACACCCACACCCACACATTTCTCACACAGCCTCTCTCTCAATGTGTGTGCGCAACTTTGTAATGTTTCTCTTTAGGCAGCTTTTCCATGCGTTTCACATCTCAGAAAATGAAGTCGCAAAAGATATGTGAACGATTCATATTACTGACACCTGCATATTCCGGATATATGTGAAACACATCATGTAACGCGTTGAGTAAAAAAAAAATAATAATACAGGAGCTGCACCTAACTCGTGTAGTAGCAGAAAAGTAAATCAAGGCTCACACAGGTCCCATCCCACATCTTGTGCTTTATTCTTCTGTCACGATATATTACAGATAATAACTTAATCTGAGCATCAGAGAAAAAGAAAAACTCCCGCGCACATGCGCTTGTTACAAAAAGTTCACACATTAACGCACACACTTAGTCACACGCAATAGCGATGTCTCTTAAAGGCAACCCAAGCTCATTCTGGAAACGTAGCCCCGCGGACGTTTCTGGAGACCGCAATTTACGTGGCTTTTTTTTTTTTTTTTTTTTGATCCGGCGGCTTTTCGCGCGAGAACGGCGCGGGCGCGAATGCCGCGCGCTCCCGAGAGGCGCCCGCCCGAGACGCGAAAAAACGCGCACAGTGGCCTCTCGCGGATCCGCGAAAACAAAAAAACGCTCGAATACGTACCTCCCGGGACGTAAATCGCGGTCCGCAGAAACGTCCGTGGGGCTACGTTTATACAATGAGCCCGGGTTGCTTAAAGGAGCCACACCCCATTTTCACTCGTTACAGACACTTGTGAAATTTTATTTTAGAGAGCATGCAGGAGGTTGACTGACTGTTAAGTGTTTACACAGCAAAAAGGGCGTGCTTGTACGGGCGTGACGTGGAGCCGATCTGCGAATCGCAGCACATTATGACGATGACCAATCAGAGTCACTTGAGGGCGGGCCTTTCAGAGGAATTAGGAAATATATCAGTCGTTTTCATGTTAGCTGAGTAGTTGTGTACAATCAAAGTGAGATTTATGAAAAAATTATGCGATTTCCTTCAAGTGAAATATGAGCACACATTGCTTTGCATCTTATAAACACAACCAAGCCTTAAAATTACATTCTGGACCACCCCTTTAAATGACCAAAATGTCTGCAATAGTTCAGCTTGGAGTAAAATGTGTCCCTGACCTAATAATAAAAAAATAAATAAAAAGTGTGAATGCTTATTGTTTTAATGTTAAGATGTTCAGGCAGGCGTTTTAAGATATACAAGCTCAGATGATGTCAATAAATATGTAAGTTGGCTCTTTTTGTGGATGATAATTCTTCATCAATAAGCAAGAAAAACCTACAATATCTCTTGTATTCAGTATGAAGTGACACTTTTAAGTACACTACTTGTTACTTTAATGTCCCAAACAGTAATTTTTGGGCAAAGTATCGGTATCGGATTGGTATCGCCGATACCTTCATTTGACTAGGTATCGGATCGGATAGGAAACCAGTGGTATCACACATCACTACTAAAAAACCTTAGCCCTATGATTGTGTTTTGTGTTGTAATACTTGAAACGGTCTTCTATGTGCATACAATATTTTAATAACACTTTTTCCACTCTTTAAAAGTTGCTTTCCCAAGCATCAGCAGTGACCCCTGCTACAACTATGAGTCAGTGGATCGCCCCTGGAGAGCCAACAATGAAACTGGAGATTCTATTTGTGATTTTTATTTCAATTGGAGTGGCTGGTACAGGCTTTTCTACTATGGAATGAACATCCAGATGCCCGAGACCTGCACTACTGGACTCGAATGTAACACAGTTGTTAGTCTGTTCCTAGATGGTCATCACCCTCAGATAGAAGATGGAGTGGTGACCAGAGTGGTCTGTGGAAATTATGACAGGAACGAGTGTTGTGATTACAAGACAAACCTCATCAGAGTGAAAGCGTGTCCAGGAAATTATTATGTCTATGAACTTGTGAACACACAAAGCATATGTGCAGGATACTGTACAGGTACTGTTCACGATTGCACAAGACAAAAAAACATTTAACAATTTTTCAGTAATGACCCTCTAGTAATGTGCCTTTTTAAAATCACATATTTGATATTTTTGTTTTAAATCAGATGTCAGCGCTATCTCACAGGTGGTTTCCACTGCAAGTCCAAATGTAATTACTGGATCCACCATCACCATCAGTAAGTTGTGTGTGTGTGTGTGTGTGTGTGTGTGCGTGCATGCATATACAGTTGAAGTCATAAATATTTAGACCCCCTTTGTATTTTATTTTATTTTTTAAATATTTTTACTAAATTGTTTTTAACAGAGCAAGGAAATTTTCACAGTATGTCTGATAATATTTTTTTCTTCTGGAGAAAGTCTAATTTGTTTTATTTCAATTAGAATAAAAACAACTTAAAACATTTTGAATAAAAATTTAAGGTCAAAATTATTAGCCAGTTAAAGTTATTTTTTCTGATTGTCTACAGAACAAACCATCATTTTACAATAGCTATATATTGTCATTAACCTAGTTAAGCCTCTTAATGTCACTTTAAGCTGTATAGAAGTGTCTTGAAAAATCTAGTCAAATATTATTTACTGTCATCATGACAAAGATTAAATAAATCAGTTATTAGAAATTAGTTATTAAAACTATTATGTTTATAAATCTGTTGAAAAAAATCTGCTCTTCGTTAAACAGAAGTTGGGGAAAGAATAAACAGGGGGGCTAATAATTCTGAATCAACTGTATATAATTCTGTCATGACAACTCTCTGAAAGTTTTAGTATGTAATGTATATATGTATAGTGATCAGTGCTTCCCACATATAGACTTTACTTTGGCGGGCTGCCGAGGTTTATTAACGGCCGCCCAAGTATATTTGGTGCTGACACATGAATAACACTATTGTTATCATCCTTTTACGCTTTTTTGCATCCGCACAAGAAAGCTAATGATTCGTGATCAATTAATCAGTGGAAAATCTTCTCTCGCTTTGCACGTTTTCTACCACAGGTTCTGTGAGTGCGTGATCTGTCACTCACACAGATGCGCATTTTTCCATCAAAATGCGTTTGACCGTAGTTTCTGAAATGAAACTCCTAAAATGTCCAGGATTCGGGTTTTACTTCCTCTTTCTAAAGTCGCCATTGTTTGTATGTGTTTTTGCATCACCTTTTTGCAGCTGACAGACGCAAGAAAAACATTAAATGAATAATCATTTAATAAACGACTGAGTCAAACTTTACTATATACTCAGAGAGAACAAGATGACATCTATAATCAACCCAGGCTTATTGTGGAAGTGCAGTCCTGCGGACGTTTCTGGAGACCGCGGAATACGTCCCGGGAGGTACGTACGGCTGCAGTTTTTGTTTTTGCGAATCCGCAAGAAGCCGTTGTTGTGCGATTTTTCGCATCTCAAATGCCTCTCGCGAGTGCAGTTCACGCCCGCGCTTTTCTCACGTGAACCCACCGGAGGCCGCTGTCCGACTGACTGGATGATTGACTGCGCGACCGGCCAATCGGCTGACCCGCCCTCCTCCTTCCCTGAACCCAACCAATTTTACCGATTGACCCGCCCGCCCGCTCGCTCGCTTCCCTAAAGCAACAGTTTACAAAAGCCGTCCAAAAAAAGAAAAGCCCTGATTTTTTTTTTCTACTGCGTTTTCGGATTTCACCGAGTCCTCACCCTGTTACGAAATTCGTTCACTTAACTTTTGGGATTCTGTTTTTGTCTTACCTGATTGCTGGAACCGCTCTTCCCCGGACTCGAAACCGATCGCCGTGGTCAACTCCTCTCTGCATCTCCAGCCTGCCGACGTACACGGTGAGCTGAGTGGACAAACGGGTTGCAGCGGGAAAACCCTCCACAAGGAGGTAAGCGGTTGGCCGGCCGGGACGTATTCCGCTGTCTCCAGAAACGTCCGCGGGACTACGTTTTCAGAATGAGCTTGGGTTGTCTATAATGGCTGCAAAATATTTGTTAAAATGGCTAATTAACTAATTTGACTAAATTTAAATAATTACACTTTTTCTAGTATTTATAATTTTTAGCAATAATGTCTATTTTTATTCATTTTTTTCTGATATTTATTTCTCATTTGCTGTATATTTTATTAATTAAATCATGTTGATCTATTACATACTTTATACAAATCTAAAATGCTTTGACAAAATTGTAAATGTCACTCCAATAAAGCAACTTTAGAGAGAGAGCGAGAGAGAGAGAGCGAGAGAGAGAGAGAGAGAGAGCACCCTTTATCTGTCGGTGGGTGCACATGGCTCCTAAATAGCATAACAGTAAGAGATATAAAGGATTTCTTTATTTCAACAGCCTTTTTTTAAATAGCTTCAACCCATTGAAACCAAACTGTGTATTACAGTGTCATAATACATTAAAACTTATAAAAATTACTTTACATTAAAATTAAAACTCCCATAATTTTTTTATTTGTCGCATGTAGTTGACTATTTATGTGCTGTGGGTAAAAGAATTGTTCCAGCAACCACCGCAAGTATATTTCAAACATGTGGGAAGCACTGGAATAGACCTGCTACGCTGCTGCTGCTGCTTTGATTAATAGTGCAGAGCAAGTACCAAGACTTGCTTCCGCCAGTATATTCACAGACATGTTGTCTGGGAATCCAAAAAACAAAACAAAGAACACTGCTGATGCAAACATAATATACATGTAATCCCTGTTGTAGATCTAAACACAGGTAGAGCTGGGCTGGAAAAGGGTCTATGAAAATGCACTGCGCATAGCTTCACAAACAACACTGAGCATTTAAAATAATGAGGAGCAAGCTCTTTGTCTGCTGAAGCAACAGCAACCAATCAATTGTGCAATGTCACCATGTCATTGATGATGTAGTAGGAGCGGATTAGATATGCTTATCAGTCTGTACCGCTAATACAGTGTAATAACTCAAAACTGTTTAAACTGGCACCTGCACAAACTTGTAGCATCATTGGATCATATCATGCACATGGTTTAAATATTTCACAATTATTAATACGTTTAACTGACAAGTTTAACTTGATCTCATCTTTCACTAACACAGATTATGACCCATGCAGTAACTACAACACTCTTGACAACTACTGGAGAAGCACACTTAACTGGGATGTGTATAACGAAGTAAATGGACATGATAACGATCATGAATGGGACGGCTGGTACAGACTCTTCATGAATGGATTGAGTGCTCAGATGCCGGACTGGTGTGCCTCTTATATGACATGTGGGGGATTTACTGCTCTGTGGCTTCATGGATCTCATCCTCGACTAGAAGATGGAGTTGTTACTCGTGAAGTTTACGGCTCCCGTGATGATCAGAGCAGTCACTACAGATCCAACCCAATCCAAGTCAAAGCTTGTCCTGGAGATTATTATGTCTACAAGTTCACCAGACCTCCTCTTTCAATCCCAGCTCCTGTATATTGTGCAGGTATGTGTATCAGACATTTTAAATATCTCATATTTGAACATTTAATCATTTGTATTTGCTGCTTGTTTTCTTTTTCTTCTACAGTACCTTTGCCCACCCCAAGTGTCGACCCCTGCTACAACTATAACAGTTTGAATGAAACTTGGAGATCCACTGAGAGCTCTTTTTTTGATTACAATAGCCATATGTGTGATCATAATGAGTGGAATGGCTGGTACAGGATGTTCTACAATGGTCAAAATGCTCAGATGCCAGAATCATGTGTGAATCAGTACATTTGTGGTGCTATTTATCCAATGTGGCTCAATGGATCCCATCCTCAGCTGGAAGATGGAGTGGTCCTCCGTCAGATCTGTGCTTCTGGATATAGTGGCTGCTGTTCTTTTAAATCCCACCCTATAAGAGTCAAAGCCTGTCCTGGACATTACTATGTGTACGAGCTTGTCAAGCAACGGATTTGTTCAGTTTACTGTGCTGGTGAGTATTTATTTATGTGCACTTCAGTCATTTTCTGCTCTGGATTTTGTTTGAAAGTAAATGATTTTGACAATAAAATGTTCTTTAAATAAAGCTACAGGCCAGTCCAGCAGAGCAGTGACAACAATCCAGCCAATCACATCCATAGACTTCATCACTCCACCAATCACAACCACTGGTAAATGTTTTTTTTTTTTTTTTTTTTTTTCAGGTCTAAGAAATAATGGTGTTATACAATACGTAACAATTATTAATATTGCAGAAAATAATTAGAATGACAAATAGGTCATGGGAAGAGCAGCAAAAAAAAAAAAATTCATGTTATAACAACGTCATTAACATTAAAGGACATTTAAAGACATTTTAATGATAAATACAATTTTTTAACTAGTTAAAGGTCGAGAAAAATACTAATGACACTTATAAAATTTCTGACACAATTATGCCCTCATGAGAATCATGTTTATTAACCCTTTCAGGCACAAATTAAATTTTAGAAACAGGCAAAATCTATGCTTTTAACTGTTGCAAATCAGCAACGCCTGCCTTGAAAGAGTTAAAAAGGTTTATGACACGTTATGTTGCCTTTGTAATGTTATGATGTACTGATGTATGTCAACTTGTCAAAGAAATTCATATTTGCATTTAAAATGACATAACTCAATGAATGAAACTTAATGAGAGTTGTTATAACCATGTAATAAATATTCTACATACAACACGTCATGCCACAGTTATACATTTTTTATGACTAGGCATGGGCCAGTATAAGATTCTGACGCTATGATAACCTTTGATAAATGTAATTTAATGTGTATTTCTATAGCGCATTTATTGTGTGTGGCCATACACCCAAAGCACTTAACAATCATGAGGGGTGGTCTCTCCACACCACCACCAGTGTGCAGCGTCCACTTGGATGATGTGATGGCTGCCACAGGACAACAGTGCCAGTGCGCTCACCACATACCAGCTATTGGGGGAGTTGAAAGACAGTGATAGAGCCAATTCGGTGGAAGGGGATGATTGGGTAGCCATGATCGTAAGGGCCAATAGAGGGACTTTGGCCAGGACACCGGGGTTACACCCCTGCTCTTTCACAAGAAGTGTCATGGGATTTTTAATGACCACAGAGAATCAAGACCTCAATTTAACGTCTTATCCGAAAGACGGCGCCCACTGACAGTGTTGTGTCACCTTCACTTTTACTGGGGCATTAGGACCCACACAGACCACAGGTTGAGCGCCCCCTGCTGGCCTCACTAACACCACTTCCAACAGCAACCTAGTGTTCCCTAGTGGTCTCCCATCCAGGTACTGACCAGGCTCAGCCCTGCTTAGCTTTAGTGAGTAACCGGACTTGGGCTGCAGGGTGATATGGATGTGATAAAAATATCAGAGCTTCATGGTATTGTGCTCACTACTCTAAAATATATTCTTTTTGGGTCAATATTTTCAATATTCTTGTCTGGGTCAAAAACAAAAACTTTTTTCTTTTTATATATATATATTTAAAAAAAATAAATAAATAAATAAAATAAATATATATATATATATATATATATATATATATATATATATATATATATATATATATATATGTAAAAGATACTTTTAAATTTATATATATATATATATATATATATATATATATATATATATATTTTTTTTTTTTTTTTAAGATTTATAATAGTTTAAACTGTAAACATGTCAGGCTAAATATTCAAACGATTAATTGAATTCTGCTGTCTTGATTTGTTTCAAAAACACTGATTTCTTCACAATTCAAAACTGCATCTTTGGATATATTTTTTTCTGCTGGAGATAATGATGTCCTAAAAAACAACAACAAAAAATGTAAATAAAAACATGCCTTAGAAACAATATTACCAGTCTGATCTCACGAGGAAACATGTATTTCAGATTTTGTCAGTTTAGTGGCTAATTCGTACAAATTCATACCAGCTGAGTTGTACAAAAATGTACGGATTTTAGAAAGGAGGCGTGACACCCATCCCCACCCCTAAACCCAACCGTCATTTTGGGATGAGCAAATCATACTAAATAGTACGAATTAGATCATATGAATTCATACAAATTAGCCACTAAATCAAAAAGTTACGAATTGCCGTGAGATTGCGTTGGTATTACAAAAAATTTTGGCGGTTTTAAAACCTTGATTTTTCCCAAACCACAATAAACCTTGAAAACGGTTATCGTCCCATGCCTATTCATGACAGTCTTATGATCATCTTATAAACTAAAGTGTTACCAAAGACTCTTCTGCATGACATTTACTTAACTAACGTAATTCTTTGAAATACAGTGAAAACCCAATCAGTGAGCTTGAAATTTAATGTTTACTCTTCAGTATTTGTCATGGGACTACCAAATACCATTACTAAATAATGAATATGCTATAAAATTTGTTTTTTCAATGTTTTCATCTCAACAGATCCCCCTGTTGACCCCTGCTACAACTACTTCATCCTGGATGAGCCATGGAGAGCCACCAGCAATCAAAACTCCTCTCAGTTAATGTGTGACAGAGCGGTGAGCTGGAGCGGCTGGTACCGTCTCTTCATTAATGGTCAGAGTGTTCAGATGCCAGACACATGTGTTGATGAGTTGAGCTGCGGCACTAATGCTCCACTGTGGCTGAGCGGAGGACATCCAACACTTGAGGATGGAGTGGTCACCAGAGATGTCTGCGGACACTGGAACAACGACTGCTGCTATTTCCAGTCCAATCCCATTCAAGTCAAAGCCTGTCCTGGAGGTTTTTATGTCTATGAGTTTGTGAGGCCAAATGGCTGCAATTTAGCATACTGTGCAGGTACTGGACACACATTTAACTCTGCCTTCTGTTTATGTTAGAGATGATGGCTTTCTGTCTGACATTTATTTGTGTTTCTAGATGTGAGGTTTAACACTAGCTATACAACTGACACACCAGAGACGACCACAACAGAAACTACAACTATAATATCTGGTAATGTAATGTGCTGTATCACAATCTGCAGGATTATTGCTCAGATTAAAGTGTTATGAGTATCAAAATCTGCAGCGGTTGTTCAAATGATTACATAGTAACGTAGAGGTGTGAACGTAGAGGTATTCTTATAGTAAAAATAATAAATATATTTATATTTGTATACTAGTTGTAATACATTTTTGTCCTTTAATATGAACAGTCAGATATATAAACTGTACCTTTAAACAACACAAGCATTTATAGCAAACTAACTAATATAAATATCCCGCTCGCTTTCTGAGCCTTGTCTAGCAAGTTCTTTTACACCACTATGATTGGTCACATGCTCAACAGAAAGGGCTGCGATTGGCTCTCGCGCGCTGGTGCTCTTCACCGAAGAGTGATACTGATAAATGGCAGCGGCCATCAGTCTATCACAGATGATCCATGATAGAGGTGGTGGAGAAAACTCTGCAGACACGCGCTCGTGTCTGTATCCAGAAGTATCACTGTAACAGCTGAGAGGAAGTCATGCCAGCAAGTCAAATGGGCCACAGTGAGAGTGAGAGAAATAAAGTTTGCCTTCATTCTCTCAATCGCAGTAAGCTAGGGACTTCTGCTGTAAGTGTCAGTGAAAGAATGTCCAGCAAACACACACGCAGTGAAATCGTGCAGTTTCTGCATTTTGAAGCTGTTGGAGTGTTGTAAATAGTAGCGCTGGCCTCCTTCACCATAGTATGCTACGGCGACAGCGTAAATGACGTCAGTAATAATAACCAGTTATGATTATTACTGAACCGTTACCGAATTGTCTGTGTTTGCATCGCGGTGCACCGAAGAAACAATTCATTTTGACACCCCTAGTAATTTGTAATTTCATTCTCACTTTCCTCATACACCCAGTTCTCACTTTTTTGATGTTAATAGTGGAACAGAAGTGCTCTCTTCCACTTTAACATCCTGCCCAGATAAGATCTGTCCTGTCTCCGGACCAGACCAATGTGCCGTTCCTCCTCTGAACCTGGCTGCCTGAAACTTTGAGAGAATACTGGGCAACACTTAGATCAGAAAGCATGCTGCAACTCAAAAACCCCTGCTGACCTTAGCAGATAACAAGCCCAGCTGGCATCATTTGCCTCCTAACTCAATTTGGCCAAAACCTTGTACTACACCAACAACATTAACAACACTTCAGACACCCGCAATTTATTCAGGATGTTTAATGCTGTGCTCTGTCCTTCACCACCTCCTTATCAGCTGATGATTTGGCCTCATTTTTTTACACAAAGAACTACTCAAATTTAAAATCTGTTTCCCAACACGTCAATCCCAATTATCCATCAAACAACACCAGTCTTTCTCTTTTTCTTTCATCACATGCAGGATGCAAACCAATCAGGCTGCAAATATGGACATAATACTGAGACCGCACTACCTTCAGTAACTAAAGGCTGGGTTGTGGATTCTAAATCTTCCATTCTGCGTTTACTGGATCTGTCAGCTGCTTTTGATATATTGATGCATTAGATTCTACTCTCCACCCTCTCCTCAGTTGGCATCTATGAAACCCAGCTCTGCTGGTTGGAGTTTTACCTTACCTGCAGTTTGTTCAGGGTTGCCTGGAGAGGAGAGGTATACAAAACAAAAGGGAACCACAGGGATCTGTTCTGGGTCCCCTTCTATTTTTTATTTACACCACATCACTGGGAACCATCATCCACTTGGTTTCTCTTATCATTGTAATGCCGATGACACACTGCTCTATCTTTCATTTCATCCGGATGACTACATGGTAGCTGCAAGGATTTCACACAACATGGAGTATATTTTGGCTTAGATGAAACTTCTCGTCTTCCCTGCAACACCACGTGTTCAATGTGATTTTTCAATCCAGCTGTTATCATCCACCATTACCCCATTACCCAGTTTGGTAAAGACTCTCGGGCTGATCCTGGATGATCAACTGTTCTTCAAAGAGACTGCTAACATAGCTCGGTCATGCAGATTAGCACTCTCCGAAAAATCCAAACCCTCTAAACAGATCATGCTGCCCAACTTTCAGTCTAAGTACTTATCATTTTAAGCCTGGGCAATGCTCTTCTAGGTGGACTCCCGTCCTGCACCCTTAAGCCTCTACAGATGATCCAGAATGCTGCAGCTCGTTTGGACTTCAAAGTAAAATAATATTATATCGAAAGCAAAAATTATTAAAGCAAGATTATTTTGCTTACTCCATTAGCAGATCATTTTGCTTGTTTTAAGGGAAAGCTCACCTAATTTTTAGCGTATTAGTTCTTAAAACAAGACAATGTGTTGCTTGTGTAGAAAATACTTCTTGATTTAAGAATTTTTTGATATTTGGACTAGAAACCAGACAAAAAAAATAAGAAAAACAAGTAGAAGAAAGTAAGTAAGAAAAGTAAGAAAAACATTTTTTTTGCAGTGTATGCCCCATATGGTCCAAAACCTGTTTTTTTTTTATCAAACAAATATAAATATGCATATAACAAATAATACTGCTAATAATGATAACATTATGCAACTGCAAATTGTCATAAATAAACTAAAAAAGCCGTTTAATCCATTAATTCTTTTTCATTTGTAAAGATATTTGTGTACTGCTGTACATCTTGTGTGTATTAGGCAATCTGTAAATGAGGTGCACAACTGACGTGCTGTGCGCTGGACTTTAGACCTGTTTTCTGCTGGTCAATTGAACAGTCTATTTTAGTTCCTTTATAGCAACGTGTCAACAAAGTGCCTTAACACACCTCTTTACCAGACCACAACACTCTTGAGTCCACAAAGTGGTGCAAATGGACTTGCTATTTAAACAACGTGGCGGAAAACGGGAAAATTAAGGTTGCGTTGGTCTGAAAATAGCAACACGTTGGGGCAAACACGTCTTGCACCTTATTGCACTGGGTGTTTGATAAGGTCCTTACTCTAGCAAGTTACTTTAAATAACTAGCATTTCCTGAGTGCTTTGTCTCTTCTTGTTGAATTGCTAAATACCTCCTCAATTGTAAGTCGCTTTGGAAAAAAATATTTTGACTAAATGTAATAGTAGCTTTACAAAACATGCCTATTATTACATTACACTACAGTTAAAATCATATAAAATGTGTGTGTTTTTGTGCTCTAATGGTCTGTTAAAAAAACTTGTAATAATGCATATTAATGACTTGTCCATCTAGATGACAGAAACCCCTGTTCTGAACTCAACTGCTCCAAAGAGGAAAGGTGTGGGATGAAAAATGGTGTTTATGGCTGTTTATGTAACAAAGGCCACCAAAAACAGCGAGCAGCTCAAGACTCCTTTGGTTAGTGTGTGATTCTACAGTCAAATGTGAAATAAAAGGTGTTTTTGTGTCATTAATGATCATGTTTTTCTCTCAGATTTCAATGAGACCTGTGAGAGCAGCTCTGGCTCCATGTCTGTGTCTCGCTGTCAGCTTTTTGAAGCTGGTTTTTCAGCTGAGCACTTACACCTCAATGACCCCAGCTGCAGAGGAACCGTCCAGAACGGCAGAGTGGAGTTTAACTTCGACAACGATCAACACATCTGTGGCACAAATCTTGTGGTATGATCAACTACCTGTCTCATAAATCGGTTTTCTACTACAAGGTTGCTTGAGTCTCATCAGTCTAAGGAGTTTCATTATTTTTAGATAAACACTCAACTACAGTTCCACATCACTACTTATTTCACAGCTACAACAAACACAAATCAGAACACAACACAAAGCTTTGGAAGAGATGTGTAAGAAACTAGTCCCACACACAGGAGCATTTTGAGGATAAAAACCTGACAAATGTCTGAAATAAAACTGAACAGTGGCTTTAGCTGGAGGAACTGTAGTATAAGCAGAATATTAATCAAGTGCTTAACATTTTTAAAAGAATAATGCACATCCACTTTAATTTATCATCCAAACACTTATAGTGACTGTAATACCAACCTATTTATTGACAACTATTCTGTATATCCCTATAAACCAGTGGTCCTTAACCTTTTTATCATTGCGGACTAGTCAACGCTTTTACAGTAAACAATTTTACAGTGGTTGCTAGGACCATTAACCGTTTTCTCAGAGGATGACAAGCTGACAAAGCACTCCTGTCACTCTGTTACAAGTTTTAGTTATGGAAAAAATTACAAAGAACTGCAGTGTTTGGGTGTTCTGAGATAACTGTTTGAGATATGAAGCTGATCCGTCAGTTCTTGTCACGTGATTTGAAGTGCGCGTCACGCCGCTTGTGCATGCAATCCGCACACCTCCATTGAAAATAACGAACTTGCGTGAACTAGCAAGCAAAAGCTAAAAGCTGGCGGCCCTAAAAGGCTGCCATCATTTGCGATCTTCTTGCACAGCCATGGTGGATTCACCTGATTTGTTGACAAATGGGTTGAGGATCTATTCCTTGACATTCCTTGAGGATCTATTTCTTTCCTGGGTCGTTTCCACTTAGCAAAGAAACATTCCAAAGACGTCCGTTTCTTACTTATTCCAGTGACCCAGATGTAAGTGAGAGAATAAAATAACTTTTCAAAATAAAATATTTTTCATAATAAAAGATTGTTGAGACTCAGATAATGAATAAAACAAAAATAATTCATGATTTCTTGTGCAACCCAGCACCCACTGATCCAAGTACTGGTACTGGTTCACGCCCGGTGATTACGGACCACTGCTCTAAACAGGTCAAGAGTGTGGGTGTCATCGTCGATACCTTCTCTTTTTACCTCACATCAATGATATTACCTGGTCTGCTTATTTCCACCCATGTAACATTAACCAACTCTGCTCTTCTCTTATACCTCAGACCACTACTGCTCTTGTTCATAGCCTTGTCACGTCTCATTTTAATAACTGCAACTTGCTTTTGGTGTAACTCCCAAATCCCTCCATATGCTTCAGTTGGGTCCAGAACTCAGCTGATAGTATCATAACCAGAATCCCATGTTCTAATCAGAACACCCCTGTCTTGAGACTTCTCAAGTCTTTCATTTAGTGATGAAGATTGGAGAACAACATGCTGCCAAACACACTGACACGTTTGCCTGCATTCTCCACCAATAATATATAACACATCATTATTGCTCTTGACAACTGGTGTTGTTCTTTAAAATAAAATACTGAACTCAAGCTAAATTTATATAAATGAAATGTATATGTGTTGTCTGCAGGCCAACGGCAGCCACTTCATCTACAGTAACTATATTGTGGGGACGCCGGGAACAGAAGGTCTCATCAGCAGAGTGAGAATCCTGAAGCTTTCTTTCAGCTGTGTTTATCCTCAAACACAAACACTTTCCATGAACGTGGAGATCAACCCACTGCAGAGGTGCTACAACACACTCATTCTGCTTTCAGTTTGACTGTTTTATATTGGTGTAGTCGCCAAATTAGAAAATTTCACACAATTTAGTCGTTCAATATATGTTTTATGCCTAAAACAATATATTTATAATTTAAACAGCACTGTGCACAAGGTCCTCCCCAGTGGTGAAGGGGTTTATCAGGTGCGGATGGTCCCGTATGTGGATGACGAGTTCACTCAGCCCTTCACTGGTAGAGTGGATGCAGAGCTGGACCAGGAGATGCATGTGGAGGTTGGTGTTGAGGGGGTCGACAGCCGCCAGTTTGCCCTGGTGATGGACACGTGTTGGGCTACACCTGTGAATGACCCTGATTACAGTCTCCGCTGGGACCTCATCACTGAAGGGTAAAGACTCCTCTGCTCATTAAACACGAGTGTTAACTCACAACATCTTTTAAAAATCTACTACTTCTAGATCTCTCTGATAATTGTATATTTTCAATATTTCAGAACTAAAGCACTAGATGAATGAATGCACTTGAATGCATGTGATGGAATATTTTGGTTTGTTGATTGTGGTTGTTGATCTCGTCAGGTGTCCCAATCCTGAGGACGACACAGTGAAGCTGCTGCAGAACGGCGTCTCCACAAGCAGCCGTTTCTCCTTCAGGATGTTCATCTTCACTGCAAACTCCACTAAGCTTTACCTGCACTGTGCTGTTCACCTTTGCCTTCTGTCCAGTGAACAATGCTCAACGGTGAGTTTAAAAAGTCTTCAGAATCTCCCACTGATGTTTCAGCACTAAACACAGACAGGGAGATATGATGGTGTTGAGGTTTAATGATGAAGGCTGTTAAACATGTTTGTTCTGCCCTCTGCTGGGGATTTTGTGCACTCCTGTTGGTTTTGTGTTTGTTCAGTGATGTTTATCAGGGATTTGCACAGCTGGATTTGACTCTTTTCTCTTCTAGAGCTGTGACTCTGGAGAGCAGCGGAGAGAGCGCAGGGCTCTGGATCTCCATGACAGTGCGTCACTATCTATGGGTCCTCTAGTGTGGTCTGGAGGAAACACAGGTCAGCATTTCATATGTCTGAATGCAGTTTTGGGGAAGCTGTTATGAAAATAGAGCTCCATAACTATGGGTTACTCATCATTAACATAAATAAACTACCCTTTTAATGTTAATGTTTGGTACTTAAAACAGTAAATACAATTATGAAATCAAAGCTCAATGCTTTATTGAGCATTATTAATTATATATTTTCATTTTTCTCAAACAGACTCTAGGTGTCAAAATGTGAATCTGTAAGGTCCACCGAATGAAATATAGCTGTTGTCAAACTACGCGTCTCTTTGTAGAAAAAAGTAGCTATCTTCTGGAAAAACTATTTTTTTATAGCTGAGCTATTGTCAAGTTTCTGAAAAATGTAGTTAGGCTAATCATTGAACTATATGCTGCTCCTCAACACTGTTTGATTGAGCTGTAAATAATCTGTTATTTCATCAGACTGACTGATATTCTCTGTTCACAGATGTTCAGTTTCTCCCAGACCAAGTGACGGTTTCTGAGGCTTCTTGTCTGTGTGCTTCTCTGGTGCTGTTGTTCATTCCTCTGATGAGTTTCTTCACCCTGTCTTAGTTTATTGACACAGAAAGTGCAACATTTAGTTTAGCTCCTTTTAATGGATGTGGTATCTCTTTATTATATAAAAATTTTATGCGGATTTTACTTTACAGGTTTACTAGGTTAATTATATATATATATATACACACACACACACGCATATGAAGACATGATATAGAAGTCTAACAAAGATCCAAAACAGCATATGATATGTTTATTCAAATTATGCAAAAAAAATAATAAATAAATAAATAAATAAAAATAAATAAATAATAATAATAAAATAAAAAATTTGGGTTGGGCTTTTTTTTCAATCCTTAAGTTATAAAAAAAAAGTAATTTTGTTAAAATAAATTGTGTGATAATGTGTTTAATTTAGGATTCAGGCATTTAGTACAGTTCAGTACAGTTAGTCAGTAATTTAGTAAAGTTTCAGTACAGTGGCATAAACATTCAAAAGCTATTTGAGGACTAAATAAATTTATTCCACAATTAAAGTGACGTTATGTTCTGTCTTTTTTGATTTTGTAATAACTTTTCTCATTAAACATAAGAAAGATTGCTGCTATCTTTAAAGATGTTTCCTCATTATGGGAACTTCACAATACCAGTACACAATTATGCTGATCTAAAGCACATATAATTATGAGTTAATGTGTTAAACTATTCTTTAATTAACTCTGCATTAACAACTGATAATAAGCATAATTATTAGATTAAGTGTTTTAATATGACTAAGCAATTCTTTACAAGTTAATACACCAAGTCATTAAATTCATAACAATTCATATATCATGACAATCTGTTAATTATATACAATTTTATCATTTGCTTAAATATAGTCATTCATGTAAATTCAGTTTTTCATTAACTAATGTTTATCTGGACATTAAAGCATAAATTAATGCATATTAGCATAGTCATATTGTAAAGTGCTACCTTTATTTTTAACAGTAGTGCAATGATACGTATGCATAAAAAGTAAATAAAAAATAAAAAAATAAAAGAAGGAATCTTGCTACTTATACTTTCTGTTTAAATGGCAGAAGAATGCTGCAGCACAGGTTAAATGGGGTGAAGTTTAGTCACTTATCAAATGACAGAAATATTCTTGTATTGCAGGTTTTAGTGAAAGAGGGTGAAAAAGTCACTCTAGTCCTCTATAATGCCTTTCTATCAATTATTATGAGTTTATTTATTAATATTGAGTTATCTATGCAGCTTATATGTTTACGTAGCATCAGCTTTACACAAAATGAAATTGATATTACAGTCTCCAATGTATTTAGCTATTAACAAGTACATTTATGACAACCAAAAGTAGCAAAAATTGATTAATTAATTAATATGCTATACTGTTACTGTAGTTAAAATAAAAGGTGACGTTATGGGATATATTTATTGTTTTGAGACTGCTTATATATGAATTCAAGTAAAATAACGGATCATAAATGCAGTCGTGATAAGTCTTAATAAACTCTATATCTAATGCTACGTTCCATACACAGTGTGACAAACCCCTGATGTTATGCTAGGGGATAGTGGGGTTTGACATTTAGTTATTTAAAATATATTTATACAAACAGTGAATAAGTGCAAAAGACAACCAAAGTAATACCAAAAATATGTGCTTTAATTTACGAGACCCAAAGTGAACAAAAAACAACGAAATAATCCAAAATAAAGAAAAAGTAAGTAAAGCAAAAATTGACTATATACAATATATAAAACACTGAGACAAATACAAAGATGGAGAAAAAAAAAGGAGAGCTGGCAGAAGGGACGCGGGCGGTGCTGAAGAAATTAATAAAACAAAACCCAAACTAAATCTAACTTCCCAGAATCTTCTAGCTAAGTAACTATGTGAAAACAAAATAATAACACGTGAAGAGCGAAGAGGGGTGGCGTTCACCCCTAACCTAATGTACTACTATACAGAAGAGTAGTCCTATTCAATTCAATTCAGTTCAGCTTCATTTGTATAGCACTTTTACAATGTCGATTTTGTCAAAGCAGCTTCACATAAATGGTCATAGTAACTGGAACAGTGTGGTTCAGTTTTTAGTGTTTAAGTTCAGTATAGTTTAGCTCAGTTCAGTGTGGTTTGAAGTCATCACTGAGAGTCCAAACACTGAAGAGAAAATCCATCAATGCGTAGCTCTACCGACCCTGAACCATGCAAGCCAGTGGCAGAGCGGAGAGGGAAAAAAAAAACTTCACCGATAGGAGAGTGAAGAAAAAAACCTTAAAAGAAACCAGACTCAGTTCGGCATGACCATTTAAATTTCTCCACTGGCCAAAAGTCTTGTGCAGAGCTGCAGTCTCAGCGGTGGAGGCTGGAGGCTGGCCTAGGTGTTGCAGAATGTATGTCACGTGACTTTCTTACCTGTCCACTTCATTCAAGCCTCGTAAACAATGTAAACTGAGAAGGATATTCGAATAACGGACAGATAACGTGAACTCAGAAAATGGCAACAGCATTTCAAGAGTTTCAGCGCCGAAATGTCCATTTCCAACCTCAATATGTTCTCGTCAAATGAACATTACAGTCACAATTTTACAATGAGAGATGTGAATATGTCATATTATTTCAAATTGATTGTGCCAATAAATAAAACAATAATAGAAATTGCTAGCTGTCCTTGGAATACAGTTGATGAAAAGCAAACATTGTACATTTCACTATGAATCTAATAATATTCCAGAAATAGCATGTACAGTATAGTGATAGTTTTGAGCTGTAAACTTAAACATATATGTTTCACAGATAGCTCTGTGGTCATCTTAGGGTTTCCCTAGCAGGGTTTGAGTCTGACTGATGATGGTTCCAAAAACCAGGCAGAACAAAAGAAAAAAGGCAGTGTGAAATCATGGTAAGTGGATTTGGCTTTTCTCTTCTAGATTGCTTTTGAACACATCATCGATTTGGTTTAGGGAAGGGGCTGTGCTGTGTTAAAAGTGTTATGTTTTATTAACTGATGTTTTGCAACTAGTCTACAAAAGTTTGCATCTGTGACGTGTCCTGGTACACCTGGTACACCGTAGCATACGCCGGCGTTTGACGCAGAAGTATAAATCAGACCAGGAAGCCAGAATGAGAGTGATTGGTTTCGCATGCAGGGGACTAAATAAAACTAAAGCCAAGCCGCTCACCAACATTTAACTTAGGATGCTATTTATTACTCAATGATCATTTGATTGTCAATAAGCCTTTTAACCGATATACTTTTAGATAAGAAAAATATATACATTTTATAAAGGAAACATAAGTTCGACAACAACATATGCTATCAATGTCAGAACAAATGCCCTTAAATAATGTAGCCTAGATGACTGCAGGCATCAAATGTTTATTGAGATTGTGTGGTCTGTCATATATAGGTCGGTTCTTTATCATACGCACGTGTTGTGACAACAGTGATCTTCAGCTCTGATGTGATGCTTTTATTTACCCTGTAAACTATATAATAGGATACATTTTTTTACATATAAAGTAATGTAAAATGATGAATTGTGGTGATTAACGATTGATCAATAATTGTTCGTTAGCTGAAATGATCATTGATAACAGGATTTTGTGGAAATTGACATCCCTAATTTAAAAAAAATTAATGCAATCAGGTACAGGTGGCTGTCCAGCCTGTCAACGTTCAATTTCAAGATCCAATATTGTGCAGGCAACTGAAACCTAGATGTAGACAGACTCTCAAGAGACCCCCATAATGAGTGAATTAATGACGTTGCAATTCATTCTCTCATACCGTTAGTCAAGACAGAGCAACAAGTAATCCTGTTGGATGTAGTAAAACCCTCTGTGAACAACACCAAGCATATCAGAGCTGTGGTGATTATGACCTACTATGGTAGAATCGCAGTGTTGATGCAGTAAAAAAAAATGTGTACATTGACATTTTTGGAATTGAGGGGATCCTGGACTTGGCTAGAGCTCACTTTTACTGGCCAAATATGGCAATCTAAAGACATTCTAGTAGTTACTGATCATTTTACCAGGTATGCTGTTGCAATGTCAACCAGAAACCGTAAGGCTGAAACTGTGGCCAGATGCTTGTGGAATAACTGAGAGGCTCCTCAGCAATGAGGAACCCGACTTCGAATCATGGTTGAACAAAGAACGGTTATAATGAAATTAATACATGATCAAACTAGTGTGCAACTTAAGCTAAACTAATACGATTTTTTTTTTTACATTTGGTTTTTAGTCTGGGCCCAAACAAACTTTTTGTTTGGATTTTTTTAATCGTTTAAGTTCATTTGATTTACTATATACAATTTTTAAGCTATGTTTGATGTTTCATTGTTGAGTTAAACATTTATAAAGGGTTTCTGACACATTGCTTTTATTAATAATCTTTATTTTGGTAATCAACATTAACTTTGTCAGTTTTTGTTATGTTCATTATTTAATATAGGCTCCCTCAAAACACACAGGCACCCACAAGATGGACTTCCAGTGTGGATTATAATTTTATTATAATAATAAATTAAAATTAGAAGTTCTTAATTTGTCAACTCTTATTATTTCATATATATGGCTTTTGTGCTTTTATAGAATAGGAGTTGGTAAACATATTCAAGGGCGTGCACAGATGGGGAGCATTTTGATTGTATGTAGTGGGCCGCTCTGTCCTAAAATGTCAGGACATTGAAACTGGCATGTTTCCATGTGTGCCTACCATCTTAATGATCTGTTGTTTAAATGTGTTTCAACTATTTTTATCTCTATTACAAAATGTTGGTGTTTCAGTTTAATTTGTAAATATTCTTCTTTTATTAACATCTACATAATCATGTATATTTTAGTCCTTTTTAACTATGTTTTATTGATTGTATAATTCTTGTATAATTGTTTTAGGTTGTTCAGGGACAACAGATGAAAACTAGCCTTCAGGCTAATTCTGGTGCATTGGCAGAAATGCTAATTAATGTACACTGTCCCTGCCAAATAAACAAATAAATAAAAAAAGTATTCCAAAGAGTTTTGTATTAATTACAAATATCTTAAACCTGCTGTGGACTTGGGGGAATTTTTTTTTTTTTTTTACTTGAAGCTTGAAGACTTTTACTAAACTGACCCAAACGTTAGAAAAGTTAACTATTTACTAATTTCATATTTTCATGAAGGCTGTACGCATGTATGATACAATGATTATCTTTGGGCCCCACTTTGGCCCGTCAGCTATAAAACCATTTTTACACCACAGGCACACACTGGCACACACATGCACACTCCAACACACGTGCTGTGATACTTAAATGCAAGGAGTGTGTGTGTTTTCAGCTCTAAAGGTTGTGTAGAATGTTGATGTACTGGTTGTGTTGTTCTATGCTAAGGTGAAGTGAAGTTCAGCCATTGCACAGACAGCTGTAAAGAAAGTGAAAGGTAAAAGTTGGGCGAGGTACATTGAAATAAATCATGTCAGAACAGTACATAATTTATACATTATTTAGAACAATATTCGCTCTCACTGAATATTCATCTTACATGTTTTCAGTGAAGCTGAATTTTCTGCTTGTTACCATATCAGAGCAGCAAAAGCATTAGGATGCATTAAAATCATTTGCAATGCTTTCTGTAATTTCCTGAATGGAATCAAATTTGTAAAATAAATGCAGATCTTTTGTGTGAGAGTATTTTTTTCAGCATGCAACTTTATGTGTCACTTTTGATCACTTTTTTAGCAATGATCTTATTAGACTGTCACAGCATGGTTTTATATTATTGTGGTGAATTATTTATATAGCGAATGTAAAAATGAACTACCAAATAAAGTGTACCTAATAAAGTGGCCACTGATTGTACAGTATATGCGAAAGAAAGCATACACTATAGCGTAAGTGTAGTGTTCATTACAGATGGCAAGGCTGATAATTTACCTCAGACTAATTGATCAGCACATTTGACACGAGCCTTATTCCAAATTTGGATTTTTGTAAATCTTATTCCATCTTTACGTCCACTGTGAGTTTATTTTGTTTAGTAACATATGGTCTTATGTGCTTAAAAATGAATGAATGGGCAGCATGGTGGGCAAGAAGGTTGCTGGTTTGAGTCCCAGCTGGGTCATTTGGCATTTCTGTGTGGAGTTTGCATGTTCTCACTGTGTTGGTGTGGGTTACCTCTGAATGCTCCCGTTTCCCTAGTCCAAACACGTGATATACGGGAATTAAATAAACAAAATTGTATGTAGTGTATGAGTGTGTGTGTGTGTGTGTATGTGTGTGTGTGTGTGTGTAAGAGAATGAGTGTGTTTGAGTGTTTCCCAGTACTGGGTTGCAGCTGGAAGTGCATCCCCTGTGTAAAACATATGCTGGATTAGTTGGCGGTTCATTCTGCTGTGGCAACTCCTGAGAAATAAAAGACTAAGCCAAAGAATATTGAATGAATATTAATTAGTTATCCATTCCAATGCCTTCCGCATCAACCTAATTTTGTTCACAGGGCATAGATTTATTTAAAGGGATTTACTGAAGGTTTAATCTTATATGTCCAAGGATATTATATTTCATATCATACTTCAGCATTTCTGTTATGATTTTGTTAGTTTGCTCCTTTAAAGCTTCAACTTACTTGACCTGATCTGACATCTTTTTTCATCTTTAATCGTGAATGACTAAACATTAGTCAGGCGGTTCATTCCACCGTGGTGACCCCAGATTAATAAAGAGACTAAACCGAAAAGAAAATGAATGAAAGAATAAACATTAATCAATCAAATTAAAGTGTTTTTTTGTTGTTGTTGTTTTTACAAAATGTTTGCAAAAGAAAAGGACAGATTAAACAGATTAGTTGTCATTCCATCTACATTTACATCTGTTCAAGCAGAAAGTGAAAGAATGTCACAGTGACTGCAGACGAATACAGTAAAATAATCAGCTCACCTTACAAACTGATGAAAAATCACAGATCAAAAATGGAAAGAAAAAACTGGTTTAAGGTATTTTACTGGTTCTGCTGCTCCAGTAAAGGTCCACCCATCCACAGGTATTAATAAAGCCACTGATCACGATCATGAGGTTTGCAGTTGATCATCATCATCTCTGTGTTAAATCTGCCTGAGTTTTGCTCTGCTGCAGCATCTGACCTCAGGTAAATACTTCTCTTATTCACACACTTTAAAGACTCTTCTGCTTTTAATGGATCTAAATATTTTCGTAAAATGATCATTTCATTTATCTGTGAACAATACAATTTAAATAGTTTTTGCAAATAATAAACACAGAATCTAATAAAAAGGCATATTTGATTGTATGTTGTGTGTGTGTGTGCAGGTGTCATTCTTCACTATGGGGTTTTTCAACTCGCTGTGTGTGCTGCTGCTTCTCCTGATTCATGGTGAGAATATCAAAATCACATTTGCTCCTAAAATACTAATGACACTGACGATGAAAGTTTATTTTATATACATTCGCATAATCAAAAACAACCCAAGTTGACCAATGTGCTTAAAAATAAATTAAAACTTCAGACAACAAGAGTAAGTGAAAGACACAAACAAGTTAGAAAATACACAGAATAAAAGAATAAAAGAAAAGAAAAATTTTTACCTGCTCAAAAGCCAACAAAGTATTAAATTAAAGCCATTCTTGGTTTAAAAGCGTTGTCACACAGGACCGTTTTAACTAAGACTAAAAATAGACAGAGATGTTTAAAGAGAGCGTACATTTAATTTTAGTTGAACTGTTTGTTGTATATGGACATTTAACTGAACAGTATAATGATGTGAACTCTCTGTACTTCTGTAAAAGGAGAAATACTGTCTTCTTTTTATGCATGTTGGCATCAATTTACATTAACGATATGTGTAAGATATTAGAGTTCTTTACGTTTATTTTATTTGCAGATGATATACAAAATATTTTTTGTTCTTGGCATAATTTACCAAAACTTATGGAGTTGATTAAAGCAGCAGTTTATGTTTAAAGCTAGGAATAAATTACTTCCAAAATGCATACAAAAGTTTTCTGAAGAAAGACAAGAGGAATATAATCTGAGAGACAAACTAAATTTAAGGAATTTTAGGAGAAGGATAACTTTATGTCTGTTTGTGTATGTCTGTATGTGGTGTAAAACTATGGAACAGTCTGGATCAGACTCTCAAACAATGTCAGGATATTAATCAATTTAAAAAGTTGTATAAATATAAATATTATTAAAGGAATATAATAATGAAGGTGATTGAAAAGGGATAAAAAGAGAAAGGTATGATGAAATTTTATTTAATAGCTATTTGCAGTACTATGTAAAGGTACAAATGGATTTAAACATATAATTTGTCAAAGATGCCAAAAGGATCAAATATGTTTATGTCTCATGTTAAAAGAAGAGATAAGTAAACGAAGAAATAAGTTTTAAGTAATAGACAAATTATTTATGTGGTAATAGAAATGGTAAAATAATAAGCTTGTGCTTTATCCCGCTCCATTTTCGACCATGTTGAAATGTAGTTTTTTGCATGATATTTTGTTTAAAAATAAATCAAATCAAATCAAATCATCATCAGCAGCAGCAGCAGCAATATAAGAGGAAACGGAGCATTGCTGCAATGAAAACTGAAGAATAGCATATAAAGCATACCACACTAATATAATACCACACTTCAGTTTACAAATAAAACAAACAAACATAATGACTAGTACTTACTCTAGTAATTAACTACACTTTTAGCAAATGAAAAAAATGTATGCATTTGTAGCCAGACAGAACTCTAGAAAAATGTAAGACCTTAGAATAGAGTTAAAGGGAGAGTATTGTAATCAACAAACTTGAGGCTGCATAATTTAAATGTGTCCTTGTTGCAGCCTGTAGCACTATGACAAACTGGATCAGGTCCAATAAATAGTGGACATGCATGTGCGAGTGGTTGTTGCTAGAAACAAAAGTTATTTATATTAATTATTAAATTACTCATTACATTGGGTTTTATTAACATCTACACCTACCCTAAAGACAAACCTCAGTTATTAAAGTCTACACACTATGTGTGTTACCATAGTGGATGTTACAATGCCCTATATTAGACCTGATCCAGTACGCAATCATGCTACGAACTGCAGTAAGGAAATCTTGCATGATCTGGCTGAAACCTGAAGAACGCAGAAATATATAAGCTAGTGGATAATGAGAAGTTATTAAGCAGGTGAAATGGGCGGAGTCACAGGTGGGATGATCTATGATTGATAGCAGTACAGTAGCACTGGCTTCACCTGCTGGTCAAAGCAGGAACAGCACAGACCAGAGTTGATGATACTGAGTTACTGGCAGAAATTACATTATTTTCCAGCAACATACAGTATGCACAGCTATACTTTCAAATAAACCTATAACATGGTTTTAAATCAAAATGCTTTTTTTTTTTACTTAATCAATAAACCCTCACCCTTAACTCAGTCCAAACCTGTTTTTATACTGAAGAAAACTGGAAACCATTGGCTTCCATGCTATTTGTTTTTCTTGCTGTGAATGTCAGTGGTTTCCAGTTTCCAACATTCTTCAATCAAACTGTCTTATTAAGCTTTGTAACCACCTGATGGTGAGTAAATATTAAGTAATAGTATTCATTTAAGTAGATTCCAATTAGATTTGCATGTAGTTTGACCCTGGTTTCATAATACTGTACATTTAAATTCTAGAATGAAAGGTGCAGTACGTTATTGTCTTCAGAAACATTTTTGTTGTGCTGGTTGAAAGTTTCTTCACAGTCTAATAGTAATGATTAAAGTAAATTACCTCCAAAGCTGTGTCCCAAATCGCATACTTATGCACTATTCTACGCCATTTTGAAGTATAAATAGTGTAAGTAGTGCGTTCACACTGAAACCTCAAATAATAATAAATAAGTTAATTAGCTGGATGATGCACTCATTCAGCCGGTAAAATTAAGTGTGGAATGATGGACACTTCACGCACTCAACATTCGAAGGTTTACTCACGTAGCGGAAGGGGCGGAGCTATCGGAGGCTCATGTTCATTCATTTATTTTCTTTTTGACTTAGTCCCTTTAATAATCTGGGGTAGCCACAGCAGAATGAACCGCCAACTTATCCAGTGCATTTTCACATTACAATTAAATATTACAAGAGGAAACCATTTTTTTTTTCTTAAATACATGCACAGGTTAATTGTTCTCCACAAAACTATCAATGTGAGCTATCAAAATCAATAGGCTAGTTTTGATTTCATGTGCACTTTGACTGTTCTACTGTTATTCTAAAAATACACACCACACGTTATCATACAAAGCAGTCTTTAGTATAACACTGTATAACAATCTCTTTATCATCTTGATTGCCTCAGAATATACAACTTCCAGCATTGATCCATGCTATAATTATAACACTATTGATAACAAATGGAGAGACATACGGCCATATCCGCTCTACAAGGATCATGATGACACCCTTGTTGAATGGAGCGGCTGGTATCGGCTGTATCTGAATGGACAAAGTGCCCAGATGTCTGAGTGGTGTGTGACTAGTACGAGCTGTGGTGGCTACACTGGACTGTATCTTAATGCTTCTCATCCAACACTTGCGGATGGAGTGGTGACCCGTGATGTTTTGGGATTTTATTATCAATTCCTTCAGTGTGGCAAATACAGATCCACACCCATCCAGGTCAAAGCCTGTCCAGGAGAATATTATGTCTACAAACTCACAAAGCCAAATATAACAATTCCCAGACCTTCATACTGTGCAGGTACAATTTTTGATTTATTTTTTGAATAACAAATATTTGTTTGTACTGATTAAAGAAGATAAATGTTTAACCAGTTGTTTGCAATCCATAACTAGTTCAGCAGATCACACCACACACCAAAATAACATTTACTTAATGCTCAGGGGCCTCATGTAAAGACTTGCATTGAATTCGTACTAAAACATTGCGTACGGACACAGCTGTAAATGTGCGTAGGCAGTAAAAAAATTCAGATGTATAAAATACTGCGTACGCCGAATCTCATGCATATTCTCTTTGTACATCTGAATTAATGTGAAATTAAGCGCACGTGCACGAGCGCAAAACCCCTCCCTGCCTCCTCCCCCGAATAAATATGGTAATGACTCCACTTTGGCAAAGTCAAACAAAAAAGCATTGGCAAAAGCAAGCAAGAAGATAAACTTCACAGATTGTGAATTGGAGGTGCTCCTATTGGAGGCAGACCGAGAAAAAATAATTAATTAATCAATTCCTCCGGAATTAATAACAAAAAAATAGAGTGGGAGAGTTTAGCTGACGCAGTTAATGCAGTGGGGTCTGAACATCACATTGTGAACAAATAAAAAAAAGAAATGGTCTGATGTAAAGGTGCAGGTTAAGAGGAGAACAGCGGTGCATTGTCAAAGTGTGGACAGAACAGGCAGGGGAAAAGGGGAAGCTGAACTAACACCCTTTAAGTAGTGAGCAACACTTTATACTTATAGTAATAAATACATAACACACCAAGAAGCCACCCACCGCACACCCTGCCACCTTGGAGCCTCCTAGTTGTCTCTCTTTCCAAATATGGACCCAACTCAGCACAGAGCTCCAAAAGGATAGCTCTTGAAAATCTAAAACGGCTGATAAGCCAGTCATCATCGTGGAACAGAAAATCACAGTGATCTCTAGAAAACATGTTCCCTTCGGATTTGACCATTGACATTGTCCTTTAATAAGGCCAACACTGCCATTGTCATAGACCACAGGTGTCAAACTCAGTTCCAAAAGGGTGGCAGCTCTGCACAGTTTAGTTCCAACCCTAATTAAACACACCTGATCAAACTAAGAGTCCTTCAGGCTTGTTTGAAACCTACAGGTAGGTGTGTTGGAGCAGGGTTGGAACTAAACTGTGCAAGGCTTTGGACCTCCAGGAATTGAGTTTGACACCCCTGCCATAGACTAAGGGTTGTGTACGTTTGCAAATACTTTTATATGTTCTAAATCACATCATTGGTAAAAAAAAAAAGTGTCAATTAACTAATTTTATCAATTATAAATTTATAGCAATGTTTTTCAAATGTGTTGGTGCCATACTTTGTAGTGAGCAATTTAACATAATTGCCTCTAGGAGTCGCCAGTGGAAATAAAACAAACACACACAAGAAATACACATGCGCAAAGTTTTTGTGCGTATGCAGCATTGATACATGAGGCCCCAGTTCATTTACTCAGTACCTCAAATCTCACAACCCCACAGAAATGTTACCTCTTGTTTCACTGGGCTGTGATGTGAATGTGCAAACACTTCTTTACACTTTTTGCCAACATTGATTAGAATTCAATTACTCATAAAAATATCACATAATTGTTTTGGGTTGTAATACTCTAATCTTTCTTCCATGACCACTCCATGACAGTTGTTTTCCAAAACATCAGCAGTGACCCCTGCTACAACTATGAGTCTCTGGATCGCCCCTGGAGAGCCAACAATGAAAGTGGAGATTCTATTTATGAGTTTTATTTCTCCTGGAGGGGCTGGTACAGGCTTTTCTACTATGGAATGGACATCAGGATGCCAGACACCTGTACTAAAGGACACAGATGTAACACATTTGTCAGTTTGTACCTCGATGGTCCTCACCCTCAGATAGAGGATGGAGTGGTGATCAGAGAAGTCTGTGCTAGTCCTTATGAGTACAGCTGCTGTGATTACAAGTCAATCCCCATCAGAGTGAAAGCGTGTCCAGGAAATTATTATGTCTATGAACTTGTGAATACAGAATACTTGTGTTCAGGATACTGCACAGGTACTGTTCATTCATCCACAAGTCTGTCAAACATTTAGAATGATTTCAGTAATGACTCTCTAGTAATGCTTTTTATTTTTATTCGTTTATAAGATGTCAGCACTATTTCAAGGGTGGTTTCCACTGCGAGTCCAGATGTATTTACTGGATCCATCATCACCTTTAGTAAGTCGTGTTGGCATCAAAAAGAATTTCACAGTATTTTAGTATATATATATATATATATATATATATATATATATATATATATATATATATATATAAAGGTCCTAGTTTTGTTCTCATCTATCTCTCACTAACACAGATTTTGACCCATGCAATAGCTACAACATACTCAACAACTACTGGAGAAACACACACAGTTACCCTTTTGTGTATGATGTAAATGGTGATAACCATGCATGGGACGGCTGGTACAGACTCTTACTTAATGGATTGAGTGCTCAGATGCCGGACTGGTGTGCCTCTTATATGACATGTGGAGGGTTTAGTTCTCTGTGGCTTCATGGATCTCATCCTCGACTAGAAGATGGAGTTGTTACTCGTGAAGTTTACGGCTCCTATAATGATCAGTGCAATCGCTACAGATCCAACCCAATCCAAGTCAAAGCTTGTGCTGGAGATTATTATGTGTACAAGTTTACCAGGCCATCTCTTTCAATCCCAGCTCCTAGATATTGTGCAGGTATGTTCATCTTTATACACTGTCTGAGACCTACCCATACCAACCTTTTATACTTTATCTCATTTTTGAGCATTTAATCTTCACTGTTTTCTGCTTTTTTTTTTTCTTCTTCCATAGTGGAATCATACACCTCCACAAGTGTCGACCCCTGCTACAACTATACCAGTTTGAATGAACCTTGGAGAACCACTAATAATTCTTACAGCAGTTACAACTATAATTGTGATTACAGTAAAGAGTGGAAAGGCTGGTACAGGCTGTTCTTCAACAATCAGAGTGCTCAGATACCAGAATCATGTGTAAATAAAGACATGTGTGGCACTCTTGATCCACTTTGGCTCAACGGATCCCACCCAAAGCTGGAGGATGGAGTGGTCAGACGTGACATCTGTGTTTCTTCCTGGATGGGCTGCTGTGGTTTATCATCTCAGCCTATAAGAGTCAAAGCCTGTCCTGGACTTTACTATGTGTATGAGCTTGTGAAGCCAATAGTTTGCTCGGCTTACTGTATTGGTGAGCATTTAGTCATGTGCACTTCAGTCTTAAACTTTTGATGGATTTTGTTTGAAAATAATTGATTTTGAAATACAAATTTCTTAATACTAGAAGCTTCAAACTTCTCCAGCACAGCAGTGACAACAACAACCCAGAGAATCTCATCCACAGCCTTCATTACTACACCGACCACAACCACTGGTAAATGTTGTTTTTTTTCTTACTTTCTTAGACCTATTTCATAATGCTGTTGAACAATACACAGCAACTAATCATTTCTCCAGAAAATAATTATAATGTATTAATACAGCTTACAGAATACAAGCACGGGACAGCATGGTGGCTTAGTGGTTAGCACTGTGGCATCACAGCAAGAAAGTTGCTAGTTCGAGTCCCAGCTGGGCCAGTTGGCGTTTCAGTGTGGAGTTTGCATGCTCTCCCCGTGTTATTGTGGGTTTCCTCCAGGTGCTCCAGTTTCCCCCACAGTCTAAACACATGCGCTATAGGTGAAGTGAATAAAGTAAAAATGGCCGTATGTGCATGAATGTAAGAGTGTATGGTGTTTCCCAGTGCCAGGTTGCAGCTGTAAGGGCATCTGGTGCAAAAATTTTGTGGTGCATAAGTTAGTAGTTCATTCCACTGTGCCAAACCCTGATAAATAAATGGGCTAAGCTGTAGGAAAATGAATGAATGAAAGCACAATACAAGAAAGTGCAACATTTGCATAAAGACTTTCATGCTTTCAGTTCAAGTCTACCCTTTAATTTGTAAATTGCGAGGTCCGGCATGTTACTAGAGGAGGAAGAGGTGTCACGGATGACAGTGAAGAGGGGGAGGGATGTCGCGGACCAAAGTGAAGAGTGGTGGGGGTGTCGCGAAAGAAAGTGAAGAGCGGGGAAGAAGGGGATCGGTAAAATGAGGTGCTGGATCAGATTTCAGAGGTTCCAGATCCAGCTTGTTCTGGCACAAATTAAGCCCTGAGTCTACCTCAAAATCAAAAGTGAAAAAAATTAAGTGGCAAGTTAAATGGGAAAAGTGAAAAGCTGTGAACAGAAAATAGAAGAGTATGTGTGTGACAGGGCAAAGCAGAAGAATAAGCAACTGTGATCTCTCAGGTTGCCTCTTACTGACTCTAAATAGGAATACTTACTTTAAAATTTAGACACACACATACCTACATTGAAAGGCAAAAAAAAAAGTCCTTGCTCAGCTTTTGAATGCTGTCATCAGCAGATTGGTGTTTGAGCAGACATATAAGCAATCGTCTGACAAATCAGCAGATAGACGCAGCTTTTAAACTCTCTAGTGTAAGCCAGTGATCATTATGTGATGTGTATTTATTAGGGCTGTCAAAATTAGCGCGTTAAAGCACGTGATTAATTTAAAACATTTAACGCGTAAAAAATAACGTTAATAACGCAGTTGCAGTTTTTTTCATTTCTTGTTGTGGCCGACTTGTGTCTAGGGACGGTGCGTGCATAGAGGCGACCTAGGCATGCGCCTTGGGCAGCAGAATAGTGAGCGAACCCCCGTCTTCACTTTCATCCGCTACAATGACCCTCTCCCTCACAGTCCTCGCTTTCATCAGCAAAAAGGTCACTTTCTTTTTCACTTTCGGCCTGAGGGCAGCATGATTGCCGTTTGCCTAGAGCGCCAGTTCAGCTTGCTTAGCTTGCTTTGACGTGCAAAGAAAGAAGACCAAAGATGCGCTTTCAGAAGGAAAGTTTCAGTATAAAACAATTAATGTCGCATTATCAGGCTTTCCAGCATTTCCTCCAGAGTTTCATGCAATTTCGGGTGTTTCATTTTTAATCTTTAGACTTTGCTGCAGTTCAGCCGCTCACTCTCATTCAGCAGATTTTCATTCAGGATGTTTTAATAGAATTTGATACCACAGGGCGAACAGAAAGAAAAACCTCTGCATTTCGGGACTCGCGTGTTTCTTTAAGGTAATCAAAATTCGCTGCTTACATGGTAGACTCCTAATCAGTATTACCTTAATCATAAAAGCATTGGTGTCCATGTAAATGTACTCAGTGAAAATGGCAGATGAAGCCGTAAGCTGTCAAAGACAGCCCTATTCTCTGCCCTATTCTCTAAGCTGCGTCCATAAGCCCCCACATTTCATAAGTTTCACGTTGCTGTGTTAGAATCCTGGCTTGTAAAATACAGCCATACTTTAGAGCGCGTAGTTTAAGCAAATTTGATGAATGCCATCGTGCATGTTGATGAACCTGAAGGAATCCCTCCCTCACTCACCGGGCCCGCTGTATTGCGCGCTTGTGTGTGTTTCACTTAATTGCATTTAATGCCTGTGCTTTTATTTCTGTAATAAATACGGCATTTCTTGATTAATCATGATTAATTACAAAAAAAAGTGTGATTAATTACGTTAGTTTTTAAAATAATTTGACAGCCCTTGTATTTCTATAGCGCATTTATTGTGTATGGCCACACACCCAAAGCACTTCACAATCATGGGGGGGGGTCTCTCTACACCACCACCAGTGTCCAAAATCCACTTGGATGATGCGATGGCAGCCACAAGACACCAGCGCCAGTGCTTCGCCACACATTAGCTACAGAGGGAGTGGAGAGACAGTGATTGAGACAGTTCAGTTATTGGGGATGATTGGGAGGTCATGATCGTAAGGGCCGATTGAGGGACTTTGGCCAGGATACTGGGGTTACACCCCTGCTCTTTCACGAGAAGTGCCATGGATTTGTAATGACCACAGAGAGTCAGGACCTCAGTTTAACGTCTCATCTGACTGTATAAAAATACTCACTGACAGTATAATGTCCCTTCACTATACTAGGACAGTAGGTCTCACACCAACCACAGGTTGAGTGCCCCCACAGGCCTCTCTAACACCACTTTCAACAGCAACCTAGTTTTCTCATGTGGTCTCCAGTCCAGGTACTGATCAGGCTCAGCCCTGCTTAGCTTCAGTGAGTAACCGCTCTTGGGCTGCAGGGTGATATGGCTGTGGCCAATCAACCACTGTGGCCAATAATAAACAGTGTTCAAAAATCCAATCAACATCACTAAAAATGAAAGCCGCTATCATCATATTTTTTAAACATAATTTCAGCACATACTTACAGAAGTTGGTACTAATGACAACTGTACTGGTGCAGTGACCCATTATGAACATCTTACTCCTGTGCCAACTTACAGCTTGTCTGACTAATTCAGAAACTCTTCTGGACTGGGGTGCTTAACACTTTAGAGATGGTGCAAAAAAATATTTAAAAACTGATAGCTTCAGCTACTTAAGTAACATGCAAAATCAAAAAATTGGAACATGAACTTTTTTTCTGATGTATCAAGCTTCTCATATAAGACTGTTAGTAATATTAATTCTAATTCCAAGTAAAGTATTACAAATGAATATAGGCTAAAATTGCACAGAAAAGAGTCCACTTCAGATTGATGCTTTCTCAGTTATTTGCCTAGGCTTTAGATCTGAACAGAACAGTGAGTAAGAAGGTGGTCGATGCTTGGAGCACGAATGGAAATAATGCAACACACATAAAGGGTTCAATTTTAATGATCTAGACAGAGTCTAAACAGCATGGCGCAAAAACATTAAGGTCGTGTCTGAATCCACTTTTGCTATTTTGAGGATGGACAAAATATAGTTTGCGCCATAGCGCATGGTCTAACAGGGTTGTGCTTATTCTCTTAATAAGTAATAGGTGTGTTTTGAGCATAATGTGCGTTTAATAAATATGCACATGCGTTATATATATATATATATATATATATATATATATATATATATATATATATATATATATATATATACATTATATATTGTACACTCAAAAAATGATATGTTGGTGTTAATTAACTTTTTTTTGTCCACTGATTCCACGTAACCGAGTTAAGTTATCTTTAAGAAAGAATATTAATTTTAGTGAACTTAAGTTAGTTACATAAAGGTAATGTAATGTTGTTTAGTTCAATTAACGTAACATTTATAGTTTAGCTTTAATCAATGTAGTTATTTAAGTTCAATTATTCTAAAATTGATATTGTTATGTTTAACCAAATAAAAAAACTCTTTCCATTTCATTGAGTTTATTCAATAGCATTTTTACAGTTTTACACATTTTCCAGCAATCAAATGATTATCAAAATCTAAATATTGTCTTTATCTGTATCTTCACTTATTACAATAAGTTAAAATATTAATACTATTAAAATAATAGTAATACAAGTATGAAGTAAATTAAAAACAATAAATGATTTACAAAAATATGCTTACAAAAACATAAATACACTTTTCAAAATAATACTTTTCATATATTACAAAAAACATTCAAAAATAATATTCTGCCTTCAAATGATTTATCAAAAATATACTTAGAAAAATTAAGTCTTCTTTTGTAAACTATACTGTACCTTCTTTACACTGAAAAAGCAGATAACACTTCAGTTGTTCAAAGAAAGATTAACATTTTCAGGCAAAGTAACATGATCCGCACTACACCATAAATTAGACCAACCATCACAGAACATGCAATAGCTACACACATTCATCTCTGACATTTGCACCATTTCTGCACATTTGCACCAGACACTTTCTTACAACCACTCCCTATATCTAAAGAAAAAAACACAAAAAAAAACATTGTGCATGAAGTTTGCTTTACACAGGTAAGTGGGCTTGACAAACCACATGTAAAAGCATTCCTAATTCTTAACATTCTTTGTATAATTAGCACATCTTGGGTGTATTGCCTCTTCTTGTTGATTTGCTGAATGTCTCCTCAATTGTAAGTCACTTTAGACAAAAGAGTCTGCTAAATGTTAATGTAACTACTGTAGATTCATAAGGTGGTGTTGCACTTCAAGGTTTGTGCTTCATCATGCCCAGCATCCTAAAAAGATAAAAGAGGAAAGTTAAAAGAGGAAAATACAAAATGTTTAAAAAAAAATACAAATAAATAAAATGTAAATCGCTTACCATGTACTCCCTTACTTAGGGGCTTTGAGGATGCATTCACACCTTTTTTTCCACTGGTGATGTTCTAAATGACATGAAATGACAATTAGTAATTTACTAAATAAATAACAATTTAAATTACAAGTAATTTTTACTGTACATCATTTTAATGTGTGTATAGGCATCTAAAGGCATAGTACCTGGATGATCCACAGTCTCCTCAGCCAGATACGGGACTTTAGAGGTTGAGCTGTAAACCTGTGAGGGAGAAAATAGATGTGAGTGAGCAAAGATTTGTAATTATAAAATGTAATAATATAAATATATACAATTTAGAATAATATATTTATAATAATAAAAATGAAAAAAATAAAACACTGCAAACTACTAAACTTAAAAGTTTAAATGTGTTAGATGACCAAACAAATAAGCTTATATTAAATATTTCATCATGCTAGATGTCATCCTATTTAAGTGTCACATATGCTTGTTAAGATTTTTTTTAATTTTATTTTTTAAGTTAACAGGCTTGAATAATAACAATGTGCCAACACCACCTTCTAATTAATATTATGTAAGTTATCAAAACTAGCATTCAAACTTGTCAAACAGCTTGACACTCATTTAAAATAGAGACTATCAAATCAAATCAAAAATCAAAACACTTTTATTGTCACATTATCAGCAGCACGTGCGCTATGATGAGTGAAAAGCTTAGACTATTCTAACATGACTATTCCTTACTACCATTGTTTGCAACTTTATTTTGGGGGAGTTACTATATACAAAGTATAAAATTTCACAGGAATGCAAATAAACTACAAATTTATCTGTCATTAATGTGAAAAAGAAACAGGGAACATGGCAATTTCATAACAATAGTATACACAAACACAACAGAGTATTACAAGGGAGTACATTAATGATTCAAAATTTGTCACAGCTTCAATATAAACACAAAAAAGTAAATAAAATCTCACCTGTGTGTCCACATTGGGCAAAGCTTTGTGCACGTTCTCAATTTGTACTGTAATCTTCATCTTTTGATTGCCATAATATGGCGCCGAGCTGAGAGTGATCGTTGTGGTTTGAATCTTCTTACTTCCTGTGTTGTTTTGAAACTGCGCATGTGCAGATATTACTCCACCTATTGACCAAAATGCAGTACTGCAGAAGCAACACAACTCCCTTACATTCATGTTAATTAATCGAGCTGTTTAAATGTAAAAACTAACTTTTTCTAATTTTTTCCAACACAACACTTTTATTTTTTATACACAAACATAAGGGAATTGTTTAATTTCAACATAGTTACATTCTTTGGACCAACTAAAGCCATAATTCATTTTTTTGACTGTAGTTTTAGGTGGATTGCTGATGTAGATGCCAAGAAAATAAGACAAATGACATACAATAAGTCCTACTGTGGCCATTCCTACAATACTTCATAGACCATTTCAAATGCTTGTAGCTGATCTGCAGGTGCTCTGTACAGTTAATAAAGAGATGTCAAAATGGCACAATACACTATTTAACACACAAATATTTAATACTTTAGTCTATACGGCAGCAGCAGGATGTATATGAGTAGTTTAGTTGCAAAAAGAGATAAAACAAAATAACTAAATTTTTTAGAGATCATGTTTTATGTTTAGCATTGAAGAGTACACTTGCAAAAACATGGTTTATGGAAATGACTAAAACTGGAGATTTTAGTAGTTTTCACATTATGTTTTTACATTAAGTATTGAAGATTTCAATTGTAAAAAACTACATTTATTGAACAAAATCTTCATGCATCACCCTTTAAATCATAAGACTGTTAAGAGATGTTGCATTTTAATTTGGCATGCAATGTATGGAAACACAATAAATATATCTAGTACTTTATTCCAACTCATCTGCATGACATGGTTTTTACAGTGATTAAACAGATTGTCTTCAAGACAGGACTTTCTGTATGTTATTTGTACAAAAAACTATGCTAAAATGAATGAAAAAATCAGTTTAATGGTGAAGGGATTGATCAAATATGCCTATTGATTGAAGGTTTGTGAAGAAATGTCATGCTCCCTTGTAAAAGTAATTTGTATTTTCAAAATACAAAATACAGTATTTTATTTTGATACAATTCTGGCTGCTGTTTTTGTAGTTTATTTTGATACATGTAAAACTGAGGTATTTTGTATTTTATATCAAAATAAATTTTATGTATTTTTTCCCATCCCTGACTAGAAGAATATTACTGTCTATTGGTTAGCAGCAAACAAGTAGTGATTCAAACGAGTAAGCTGACATCTATTATGAATGTTAAGACAATTGAAGTACAATTCCAAACACAGTTTATTTCACCAAAAAGTGTTGATTAGGCACTCCAGCTGATAATTGTAATGGTATCTTTCAGTTAACATTAGTTTATCATTAAGTTTATAAAAAGGGGACTGTCTGCTAAATCATCTGTCCATTCTGAAAAGGGACTTAAATGGACTGGCAAATCTGGCACACTGCTCACACAGCCATGGACTGTTTTTAATTTATTGTTGTTCTGTAATTATGGGAGTTTTCAGGGAAAAATAACAAACGGGATGGTGATGGGAGATTTGAAATGTAAAATACAGAAATATTTGAGACTCCCGGGGAATGACAGTTTTGGCAGGTATGATCAAGTCCTGAAAACCAACGTCTACTGTACATTTTCAGTGTTTATTAAAATCCTTTTTACAGTTTAGGCTAAATACACAGTTAAAAGTGTATTTTGTTAATATGCAGTAATCTTTCCTGGGTGTAATGTTCCAATATGTTATGTTTCTATAGTCGCACTGAACGTTTGTTACATACAGTACCATCTTGGTTTATATATATTTTTTGTGTCATTATTCTCTCAGAAATTACAACTTCCAGCTTTGATCCATGCTATGATTATAACATTACTGATGACTACTGGAGAAATATACAGCAAAGCCCATATCAGTACTACTATGATAATGACGACACTCTGGTTGAATGGAGCGGCTGGTATCGGCTGTATCTGAATGGACAAAGTGCCCAGATGTCTGAGTGGTGTATAAATTATATGAGATGTGGTGGTGAATCTGGACTGTATCTCAACGGTTCTCATCCAACACTTGAGGATGGAGTGGTGACCCGTGATGTTTTGGGATATCTAAGATGGTATGACCAGTGTGGGAGCTACAGATCCACATCCATCAAAGTCAAAGCCTGTCCAGGAGATTATTACGTCTATGAACTCGTCAAGCCAGATGTGTCGATCCCCAGACCTTCATACTGTGCAGGTAAAGTTTTAACCCTTTCCCTGCACTACATAGTATATAGGCCAAAGTTAACCTACATGTCAAGTTAAAAAACCCGCAAACTTGTGTCAAAATGACACGGATGCATTTTTGCTTACATACTCAATTTGTACTCATACATTCACAGAATGTTTTCATAATTCACCTGACCTCCTCAATAAAAAACAAACAAACATATTTTTGTTACATATTAGGCTTGTGTGTTTCTAGTATCACTTCACATTAAATAAATATAAAGATAAGATAAAGATAAAAATGTGATAATATACTATTAAATTGTATTGTCTGCTTTATCCTATTGCACACCACTGGTGGTAAGACTCCTGAAATCAAAGAGTTAATCTACTCAGTTTGTACAATATATTGCCCTTAGAGTCAGCACCACAACACAAGCCTCATACTGACTGCATTAAACACACACCCTGACCTGATGCAGAAGATGTAGTTGCACAAAAGTGTTCTTGGAGCTTTGTATGATTACAGATGAACCACTATCAAGTCACAAGGACAGTGTTTTGACAGTGCTTTTGTTTATTTTTCTGGACTATGAGCCTCTCAGGAACAGTGTAATAAACTACAAAAGTAATGTATTAAAGTAACATTATTTTTTCCTGTAATGCAGTAGTGTAAGGCATTACTAATACATTTTCAGCAATATTTTACTCGGTGCATGTTCAGTAATGCGTGCGTTACATCAAACCTTTTGCCCGCAAAACATTAACAAATAAAAATACTGCAAGTAAGTTCTATTTCCTGTTTGTGGTTAATAATAATAATAATAATAATTCCTTACATTGCTATAGCGCTTTTCTGGGCACTCAAAGCGCTTTACACAGTGGGGGGAATCTCTTCATCTACCACCAGTGTGCAGCACCCACCTGGATGACGTGACGGCAGCCATTTTGCGCCAGACCGCACACCACACACCAGCTGATTGGTGGAGAGGAGACAGTGATGAAGCCAATTGAATATGGGGATGGTTAGGAGGCCATGATGGACAAAGGCCAGTGGGCAGATTTGGCCAGGATGCCGGGGTTAAACCCCTACTCTTTTCGAAGGACATCCTGGGATTTTTAACGACCACAGAGAGTCGGGACCTCGGTTTAACGTCTCATCCAAAAGACGGCGCTCACTGAGCAGTATAGCGTCCCCGTCACTATACTGGGGCATTAGGACCCACACAGACCGCAGGTTGGGCGCCCCCTGCTGGCCTCACTAACACCACTTCCGGCAGCAACCTAGCTTTCCCATGTGGTCTCCCATCCAGGTACTGACCGAGCGCAGCCCTGCTTAGCTTCAGTGGGCGACCATGTGAGAGTTGCAGAGAGCTAGCTGCCGGCAAGTGAATATACGCGTGTGTTGTCTTTAATCTCCCTCTGGCTGTTGAAACTTTTTACTTTGAACGCGAAAGGATTTCAGCTTGGGGGACGTCCAAAGTTATTGGCTCAACCCGGTACGCAGTAACTGTCAGCTCAGCCCTAATGCGCAGCGGAAATAAAAATAGCAGAAGACAGGACATTTGCCAGATGGACGTACGTGCATATGGTGTTATTTCACTGACAAATGTCGTAAACGCAGTATTTCAAGTCAAGAGCGTATTCATATAACTAGAGCGAGCGAACGCGCCAGTTTCCTCTGTTCGTGGACAAAACTCCTCATGTGCACTCAAACACTGGCTGCTCGTGCGAATAATCTGCTCTCGCTCCATTAGATGATGTGGACTCACAATCTGTGCCTCATGTTACCTCTTCCTTTCGTGCTTTTGCTTTCCAGAGATCCTTCTGTTAAATTGTTATCCTAAGAATGTTAATATGGTTTATATATTGCTACGCTATTTACCTACAGGTTAAGGTAAATTCTATAGTAAATACTAGTGTTTTTGAGTGGTAGATATAATGTTTTAGGCTAGTATTATTTACAACTTGTTAATGAATTCTTCAGCATACTGTAGTATTAAGATTAGTGTGGTGAATTGTAGAATAATATATCCTATATTGTAAATAAAACAACAGCATTGGGTCAATTGTTTATATTACAATTGTTGTGTTACCATAGCAACTATAGTATTACCACAACAGATTAATTGAAGTACTTTTCTATAGTACTGTTCAAAACACTGTACATGCGTGTTCAGTTCATGTGTGTTCAGGGGCCCAGTGGAACCGCTTCTCCTCAAAATGAAGAGGATGACAGGGAAAATGTCCTCCACAATCTCATCAACAATGTGGAAGACAGCACAGACTAGTTCACTTTAATTGCCATGATATAATGGGATTGACCGTGGCATTTATTTGAAGAGTGAATAGTTCAGTAGGCTGTATTACCTAATCAAGTTTTCCCCTATTTTCAATCACAGTTACATTTCTGCTTGTGTTAGTAATATTTTTGTTTAAATATTTTTTATTTGATTAATATGGTGCACCTTTTGGATGTTTAATAAATGTTCTTAAAATAAAATGTATTCTTCACATCCAACATCTATTCTCTGTGTCTTTAAGTGTTTGAAACTGGAAATATCTCATTATATAACATACAGCCAAAAATGGCACAACTCTTCTAACCAGGCCGGGGCCAGCCAATTGAACCGCGCTAGACCTCGATTCAGAGCACTCACACTTCTCAAACGATGCGGGAAACGGGCCTTGGCATGGTTCGGATAGCATAGTGGGAGTAGGCGCTTAATAAATAGTGTACTATTGTAAAATCATATCAAAAAGCACGAAAGGAATAAGGAACACAATACACAAATTGTAAGTCTGCATATAATCTCACTGAGCGAGCAGTGTACTGAGAGCACACAAGAAAATGTGCACGCAAGCATTGTATATGAGAGCTCACAAGCAGTTTTGTGCACAGAGGAAATGAGTGCACAAGCATTATATTAAGAAAGCTGTTCATCATGCTCACTATGTGCATTACAGTTTTGTGTTGTGAACCACTTGAATTTAAAGTGAATAAAATAATGGCAACAATAAGAAAAGAAATCTGCATCTTGTCATTGGAGTTTACATATACAGTAGGCCTGTTGTATCTAATATGAATATAGTCAAGCTATTCACAAATCTTGCCAGATAATCGCTTTACCTCTATCATACTTTTAACAGACTTAGATCATTTGAGATTATGACTGTCATCCTTTCTTGCATTGTCTTGAGTCTTCAGGTTGCCAGTTATATACTACATTGTTAATAGCCTGGATAGGTCATTCAGTCATTCTGCTACAGCATATCGCTTTCTACTGGATGTAAAATGCTCTGCAGTACATTTAGTCATTTTAGAATGTTAAGTTCTAATTCTGTAGTTATTTTGGTGAATGTAACTAAAAAGTAATATAAATAAGAGTCATGTAACATTACAATTCTGAGACAGTAATATTGTAATGTAAGGGATTACTTTTAAATAACAGTAACAAGTAATCTGTAATGTATTAAGGTTTGGAAGTAACTTGCACAACACTGCTCAGGAGTGTTAGGATCTATGCAGGGTCTGAGAGCTATATCGGATTTTATCAAAAATATCATAATTTGTGTTTCAAAGATGAATGAAGGTCTTAGATGATTGGAATGACATACGAGTAATTATGAATAGAATGAACAGCATTTTCATTTTTGGTTGAACTGACCCAAATGATTTAACCATCATTGTATAAGTAACAGACATGTACTGTGTATGTGATACTTAAAATTGTCTTCAGTGTAAATAAAGTATTTTAACAGTACTTTTACATCATGACAGTTGCCTTCCCAAACATCAGCAGTGACCCCTGCTACAACTATGCATCTATGGATCGCCCCTGGAGAGCCAACAATGCAACTGGAGAATACTTTTGTGATGAATCTTTAATCTGGAGTGGCTGGTACAGGCTTTTCTATTATGGAATGAACATTCGGATGTCAGAGACCTGTGCTAGCTCATACAGCTGTAACACAGGTGTGAATCTGGCACTTAAAGGTCCTCACCCTCAGATAGAGGATGGAGTGGTGATCAGAGAAGTCTGTGGTCATTCTAACTGGATAAGTGATGCCAAGTCAGTCCCCATCAGAGTGAAAGCGTGTGCTGGAAATTATTATGTCTATGAACTTGTAAATCCACAAATCTGGTGTGCAGGATACTGTACAGGTAGGCTACCCAAATAACTCACTTTTAAAAAGTCATTAAATACTTTTAGGGTGCTTTCACACTTGGTTCATTTGCCTGGACCGTACCCAAGTTTGATTGTCTCCCCCCTTGCCACCTCCTCATTTGGTGTGGGTTCACACTGTCTTTTTTCCTTCTGAACCCCGGTACGCTATCGTCATCAAGCTGCTGTTTTGTTTACAGCCGTTGCTGGGTGACGGTTGCGAAAGCAAGCACCGAAATGGAAAGACGTCCGCACAACGCGGTCATTCTGCTTTTACTGAATCTTTTGGGTTTTGACATACAGAAAGCGACTTGCTTCCATCTGCCACAAAAATGTAATAAACATTCAGTACATCACACAGTGTCTGCAGAAGCTGTTTTTGGAGGAGACAAGCAGACATCACTGTGTATCACTGTCTTTGCTCTGGCTCAGTCCCCGCGTGTCACCAAGGTACGAAACGTGACACACACACACACAAACACGAACAGACGTTATGAAAATGATAGTTTATTGTACAGTTGGCGGTCCATTATTCGGTACGATTGCATTCACATCAGAAGTGAACCGTACCAGAGTTTGCATGAATCGTACCCCAGACCACCTCTTTCAGGCGGACTCGGGTACGGTTTACGGGTGCGCACTCGAGTTCAGAAGACCCGTTCACACTAGCTAAACGTACCGTACTATAACGTCAAACGAACCCGTGTGCGGACCAACAGTGCCAGTGTGAAAGCACCTTTAAAATGATTTTAATCAGCGAGGATATTTTTCCACTTCATTTTTAGATATCAGCACTATAACACAGGTGGCTTTGACTGTAAGTCCCCAAACCATCACTGGATCCAGCATCACCATGAGTAAGTTTTAAACTGGTTCCGTTGGCATTTCTGTGTGGAGTTTGCATGTTCTCCCCGTGTTGGCGTGGGTTTCCTCTGTGTGTTCCAGTTTCCCCCACAGTCCAAACACATTTTTTAGTTGAATCAACCAGCCATCTCAGCATCAATCAAACTGATTAAAGATATTAAAGGTGCAGTAGGTGATCTGCCAGAAAGCTAGCATTAGCATAACAGTTTAGAAATTTAATGACCCTCCCCTGCCGTCCACACCCACGCCTCCTTAAGTCATGAACGCGCACTGATTGAATAACACTAGATCACTTAGAAATATCAATGGAGACACACTTTATCAAGTGTAGTTGTTGACAGGCCAGCGGGTGCAGAATTGTATCTCCCTAAAACTGTCACAGGCTGTCTCTGTTCTAAAATGAACAAATGTGTGAATATAAATCAAACATCTCCTCAGTAAAGCTGGTTAGGCGGAAGAGCACATTTACTGATGGTTAGTTTTTAAACTAAATAAAAATCTGACCATAATAAAGCAGTGCTTAAACAGAAAAATCCCATCTGTTTACATTACACTTACGTTTACATTACCAAGACAACGAGTGACTTTTCATTTTTGGTTGTGCTTGCTGATCCTTCACTGAAAAAAATCATTCAAAGATGATTCCTTGGATTTACTCATTTTTTTTTACGTTAAGTTGTTGTAAACAATTTATTTGCGCTGAATTTAAACAAACAAATTAAGTTGAACATTATTAAACTTAATTTGTTTGTTTAAATTCAACACAAATACATTGTTTGCAACAGTTTTGCATGCAACACTTTTTTCAGTGTTGTACATTGGCTGTTTTCAGCTCCTTTTACAGTTGAACAACTAAACGGATGCTCAGGTCTATTTAACCGACTACATTAGCGATGCTGTAAAAGGTTCTCCATGAACTTAAAAATAGCCAATCTTCTGCCGGACGTTTTCAGTGGCTGAGCATCACTTCCGTACATATAGACACAATCTACATAAGCTTTGTGTGGCTAAAATAGTTTTAACACAGACCTGTCTAAACTAAATACTTCAGCCATGGTGTCACCCTTCAGATAGTTGTTTTGAACTGCATAACGTCATTGCTCTTCAGCGTGCAAAAGTAACTCCGATATTAATTCAGGGTTTAGAAAAGTTTTGATTATGCATGTTTGGCTGAAGCCCTTTCAGAAACAATCTTTCTTTTCATGCATACAAGGCCACGCCAGTCTTTCAGAAAGAAGTTCAGTTTGATGCAGAGTTTGCATATGACGTCTTTCTGTCAGCGGTAGATGCGTGCTTCACGTGTGCGCGCAAGTGACGTATCTGTCTGCTTAAATAGGCTGTGCAGAAATTCACATTTAAATTTGTTGACAGACAGTCTGAGAAACATGTTGAATTGAGTTATTTGTCGGTCAGACTATATTTAATTGGATGAACATTTTTTAGTTTTATGCCTCACTCAGAATATGAAAATACATATAAACACATTTAGATCATTCACTTTAATCAGTACTATTGGACTTTGAAGAGACTTTCGACCAGCACAACAACACATGTTTCTGAAGACAATCACCTACTGCACCTTTAAGTTAGACTTTGCATACTTAAACAAAAAAGGCTGATTCATTTAATAAAAAGTCACCTAAACATTTGTATGACAGCAAATCTATGCCAAAAAGAATCGAGCGCACTGGTGACGTTTTTTCCAGTTTCCTCATGTGTAGGTGTTGGTATAGATTTCAAAATGTCCTCCTATGAATGATATAAGTTTCAACCAAAAATGTTGGGCAGCAATATTTTTTTACAGTGTTGTGAAGCTCTGAGATATAACCGGTTTGTTTTGATGTTTTATTAACACAGATTATGACCCATGCAGTAACTACAGCATACTAGACAACTACTGGAGAAGCACAAGCAGTTACTGGTATATATACGGATATGTAAATGGACATGATGACACTCTTGTAGAATGGGACGGCTGGTACAGACTCTTCATTAATGAATCGAGTTCTCAGATGCCTGAATGGTGTGTGCCTTATATGTCATGTGGAGGATTTACTTCTCTGTGGCTTCATGGATCTCATCCTCAACTAGAAGATGGAGTTGTTACACGTGAAGTTTTTGGCTCACGTTATGATGACTGCAATCGCTACAGATCCAACCCAATCCAAGTCAAAGCCTGTCCTGGAGATTATTATGTGTACAAGTTTATCAGACCAACAGTTTCAATCCCAGCTCCTGTATACTGTGCAGGTATATTAATTACTACTCATCGTGAATGGTACTTACTTGTAAATATAATATAATATAATATAATATAATATAATATAATATAATATAATATAATATAATATAATATAATATAATATAATGTGATATAATATAATATAATATAATATAATGTGATATAATATAATATAATATAATAAAATATAATATAATATAATATAGTATAATATAATATAATATAATATAGTATAATATAATATAATATATTGTGACATAATATAATATAATATAATATAATATAATATAATATAATATAATGTGATATAATATAATATAACATAATATAATATAATATAATATAATATAATATAATATAATATAATATAATGTGATATAATATAATATAATATAATATAATATAATGTGATATAATATAATATAATATAATATAATATAATATAATATAATATAATATAATATAATATAATATAATATAAATAATGTGATATAATTTAATATAATATAATATAATATAATGTAATATAATATAATGTGATATATTATAATATAATATAATATAATATAATATAATGTGATATAATATAATATAATATAATATAATGTGATTAATATAATATAATATAATATAATATAATGTGATATAATGTAATATAATATAATGTAATATAATGTAATATAATATAATATAATATAATATAATATAATATAATGTGATATAATATAATATAATATAATATAATATAATATAATATAATATAATATAATATAATGTGATATAATATAATATAATATAATATAATGTGATATAATATAATATAATATAATAAAATATAATATAATATAATATAGTATAATATAATATAATATAATATAGTATAATATAATATAATATATTGTGACATAATATAATATAATATAATGTGATATAATATAATATAACATAATATAATATAATATAATATAATATAATATAATGTGATATAATATAATATAATATAATATAATATAATATAATGTGATATAATATAATATAATATAATATAATATAATATAATATAATATAATATAATATAATATAATATAATATAATATAAATAATGTGATATAATTTAATATAATATAATATAATATAATATAATGTAATATAATATAATGTGATATATTATAATATAATATAATATAATATAATATAATGTGATATAATATAATATAATATAATATAATGTGATTAATATAATATAATATAATATAATATAATGTGATATAATGTAATATAATATAATGTAATATAATGTAATATAATATAATATAATATAATATAATATAATATAATATAATATAATATAATATAATATAATATAATATAATATAATATAATGTGATATAATATAATATAATATAATGTGATATAATATAATATAATATAATGTGATATAGTATAATATAATATAATGTGATATAATATAATATAATATAATATAATATAATATAATATAATATAATATAATGTGATATAATATAATATAATATAATGTGATATAATATAATATGATATAATATAATATAATATAATATAATATAATATAATATAATATAATATAATATAATATAATATAATATAATGTAATATAATGTGATATATTATAATATAATATAATATATTATAATATAATATAATATAATATAATATAATATAATATAATATAATATAATATAATATAATGTGATATAATATAATATAATATAATATAATATAATATAATATAATGTGATATAATGTAATATAATATAATATAATGTGATATAATGTAATATAATATAATATAATGTGATATAATGTAATATAATATAATGTAATATAATAAAATATAATATAATATAATATAATGTAATATAATATAATATAATATAATATAATGTGATATAATGTAATATAATATAATATAATGTAATATAATGTAATATAATATAATATAATATAATATAATATAATATAATATAATATAATATAATGTGATATAATATAATATAATATAATATAATGTGATATAATATAATATAATATAATGTGATATAATATAATATAATATAATGTGATATAGTATAATATAATATAATGTGATATAATATAATATAATATAATATAATATAATATAATGTGATATAATATAATATAATATAATATAATGTGATATAATATAATATAATATAATATAATATAATATAATATAATATAATATAATATAATATAATATAATGTAATATAATGTGATATAATATAATATAATATAATATAATATAATATAATATAATATAATATAATATAATATATTATAATATAATATAATATAATATAATATAATATAATATAATATAATGTGATATAATATAATATAATATAATATAATATAATGTAATGTGATATAATGTAATATAATATAATATAATGTGATATAATGTAATATAATATAATATAATGTGATATAATGTAATATAATATAATGTAATATAATAAAATATAATATAATATAATATAATATAATATAATGTAATATAATGTAATATAATGTAATATAATATAATATAATATAATATAATATAATATAATATAATATAATATAATATAATATAATATAATATAATATAATATAATATAATATAGCATTCATGAATAATCTGCAGTATATAATGCTCTCTTCCTGTTTTTTTTTTTTATGACAGTACCTTTCAACACCCCAAGTGTTGACCCCTGCTACAACTATACTAGCCTGGATGAACCTTGGAGATCCACTGATTACTATTACTATAATAATTATTACAACCATTTTATGTGTGATTATGTTGTGGCATGGGATGGCTGGTACAGGCTGTTTAACAACAATCAGAGTGCTCAGATGCCAGATTCATGTGTAAATGAAGGCATGTGTGGCACTTATTACCCACTGTCACTCAATGGATCTCACCCAGAGCTGGAAGATGGAGTGGTCCTTCGTCACGTCTGTGTTTCAGATTGGACAGGCTGCTGTACTTATATATCCCACCCAATAAGAGTCAAAGCCTGTCCTGGAGATTATTATGTGTATGAGTTTGTTAAGCCAGTGACTTGTGGAGCTTACTGTCTAGGTAAGAGTAAAGACTCATCAATAATTTAGCCACACAATAAAAAATAAGCAGAGTTCCACATAATTCATTCATGTTGTTCCAACACAAATTGATTAAATTAATTCAAATCTTTTAACAAATTTATGTGGACTACACATAAAAAAATAAGTTGTTCCAATAAAATCCCAAGAATTGTGTTGTTTTTCAGCTCATTTTAAATAAGTAGGTTGAACGAGCAAAACCATATATCTAGAACAGAAACCTTTTTTTTTTTCTGAAATTGAAATAAAAATGTTCTTTATACCAAATCCAGTAAATCAGTCCAGCACATCAGTGTCCAGAACAACACAGTCCATCTCACTCATTGAGTCCATTACTCCACCAATTACAACCACAGGTAAAGTATGGTTCTGCTCCCTTTAAGCAAGAGATAAATAAAACAAAACATGTTATTTTTAGGGGTAACTTTAGGGTTGCTGTAGGTGTTGACATGAATAAAAAACAAGACTGTGTCATGTGAACCCAAGAAAGTTTGTTCCGAAAAGAAAATAAAGCTGCTAGAATAGCCCAGCCAATCACCTGACCTGAATCCATCAGAAAATAAGTACTAAGGATCAGAGTTGACAGATGAGACCGATAAAACACTCAAGATTTTTAGACTCTGTTGAATTTTGAGGAAAAAAAAACACATCAGAGTACTGCATTTGGCTACATTATCCATACAAAATGTTTCTTGAAGCTCACATTATGAAAAAAAAAAAACTTTTAAACAAAGTATTAAAACCACATTTCAGTACTTTCTCCTTGTGTCATTCCATTTTTTAAGTATTTTCCTCTGTCTTGTTTTATTTAAATGTGTAGGTTGTTATAAAAATGCTGAGTCAATTTCCTGTCCATAGCTCCTTCAGAAATATATTTACCTTTACAAAAATCATGAGGTGTTCTGTACTTATACTGGCTGTACGTAAAATACTTCTTTTGTGAAAAAAAAAATGTGTACATTTGAGATAAGTATTTAACACTGCTACTTCAGTACAACGAAGAAAATAATTACTTTTTTGTTCAGCAACATTTATTTCACTGATTGTTCATTTCAACAGCTCCCCCTGTTGACCCCTGCTACAACTACAACGTCCTGGATGAGCCATGGAGAGCCACCAGCGATCAAAACTCCTCTCAGTTAATGTGTGACAGTGCGGTGAGCTGGAGCGGCTGGTACCGTCTCTTCATTAATGGTCAGAGTGTTCAGATGCCAGACACATGTGTTGATGAGAATAGCTGCGGCACTAATGCTCCACTGTGGCTGAGCGGAGGACATCCAACACTTGAGGATGGAGTGGTCACTAGAGATGTCTGCGCACACTGGAGAAACAACTGCTGCTATTTCCAGTCCAATCCCATTCAAGTCAAAGCCTGTCCTGGAGGTTTTTATGTCTATGAGTTTGTGAGGCCGACCACCTGCAATTTAGCATACTGTGCAGGTACTGGACACACATTTAACTCTGCCTTCTGTTTATGTTAGAGATGATGGCTTTCTGTCTGACATTTATTTGTGTTTCTAGATGTGAGGTTTAACTCTAGCTATACAACTGACACGCCAGAGACGACCACAACAGAAACTACAACTTCGACAACTGGTAATGTAATGTGGTGTATCACTGTGCTGTGATTGTTGCTCAGAATAACAGACCACATCCATATGAGTATCAGAAACTGTTGCTGTTTTTAAATATTTACATGCAATGTGTTTATATTTGTGTGCTTAGTAGTAGACTTGATACATATTGCAAAATAAATGTTAGACCTTGCGCTAAATATAGGGAGCCAAGATTGTGGTAAATTTTAGGCAAACATTGCACTACCGAGATGTTTTTGTTAATAATTTTATAAGTACGAAGCATTAAAAAGTACTAAAAAATTCAATTAAATTCAAATGTCTTTGTATGGTGAATCAGAAAAACAACAACAACAAAAAAAAGATTTAAGCCTACAAAGTTAATCTGCAGTTATATGACATAATTAACTTGATATAATTTAAGATGATATCTATTCGATTTGAGTATTTGAGTATTTTTTGGTAAAATTGTTATTTTTTTAAACTTCATTCTAATGGTCAAGTGCTTTTTTGGTCTAATGATCTGTTAGAAAACCTTAATGCATATTATGACTTGTCCTTCCAGATGACAGAAACCCCTGTTCTGAACTCAACTGCTCCAAAGAGGAAAGGTGTGGGATGAAAAATGGTGTTTATGGCTGTTTATGTAACAAAGGCCACCAAAAACAGCGAGCAGCTCAAGACTCCTTTGGTTAGTGTGTGATTCTACAGTCAAATGTGAAATAAAAGGTGTTTTTGTGTCATTAATGATCATGTTTTTCTCTCAGATTTCAATGAGACCTGTGAGAGCAGCTCTGGCTCCATGTCTGTGTCTCGCTGTCAGCTTTTTGAAGCTGGTTTTTCAGCTGAGCACTTACACCTCAATGACCCCAGCTGCAGAGGAACCGTCCAGAACGGCAGAGTGGAGTTTAACTTCGACAACGATCAACACATCTGTGGCACAAATCTTGTGGTACGATCAACTACCTGTGTGATAAATCTGATTTCATACTACTGGCCTGCTGAATGCTTGAGTCTGATTGGCTGATGAACATTGTAAATGTAAGTTTACACCAGATACGGATGAAGCATAAAGTGCGGAAGATTTACAGTACATATTAAGTCAATGCAAAGACACTATTAGACATACTGGGGCATTGGTTATGCAAATGAGGTGGTGCAAATGACGTAAAATTACGTAAAATGGCCCACGGACTTGCTGTAAACGTCTTAAAGTCTTTCATTCAGTGATGAAGAGTGGAGAACAACATGCTGCCAAACACATTGAAACCTTTGCCAGCACTCTCCACCAATATTATATAACACCCTTTTATTTCACTTGACAACTGGTGTTGTTCTTTAAAATAAAATACAGAACTCAAGCTAAGTTTAAAAAATGTCTATTTGTTGTCTGCAGGCCAACGGCAGCCACTTCATCTACAGTAACTATATTGTGGGGACGCCGGGAACAGAAGGTCTCATCAGCAGAGTGAGAATCCTGAAGCTTTCTTTCAGCTGTGTTTATCCTCAAACACAAACACTTTCCATGAACGTGGAGATCAACCCACTGCAGAGGTGAACAACACACTCATTCTGCTTTCAGTTTGACTGCTTTATTATTGGTGCAGTCGCCAAATTAGAAAATTACACATTTCTTTTATTTTTCAATATATCTGTTTTATTCATACAATAATATATCTATAATTTAAACAGCACTGTGCACAAGGTCCTCCCCAGTGGTGAAGGGGTTTATCAGGTGCGGATGGTCCCGTATGTGGATGAAGAGTTCACTCAGCCCTTCACTGGTAGAGTGGATGCAGAGCTGGACCAGGAGATGCATGTGGAGGTTGGTGTTGAGGGGGTCGACAGCCGCCAGTTTGCCCTGGTGATGGACACGTGTTGGGCTACACCTGTGAATGACCCTGATTACAGTCTCCGCTGGGACCTCATCACTGAAGGGTAAAGACCTCTCTTTAGTAAACATTAGTGTTAACTCACAACATCTTTTAAAATAAATAGTAATCCAGGTATCTTTAGGATTTCCCTGAGATTTTTATCCTTTCAGTATTTTAGAACTAAAAGTACAAGATTACAGTTTTTGTGAAATGAACTGAAAATTTGAATTGAAATCATTTCATTAAATATTGTGGTTTGTTGATTGTGGTTGTTGATCTTGTCAGGTGTCCCAATCCTGAGGACGACACAGTGAAGCTGCTGCAGAACGGCGTCTCCACAAGCAGCCGTTTCTCCTTCAGGATGTTCATCTTCACTGCAAACTCCACTAAGCTTTACCTGCACTGTGCTGTTCACCTTTGCCTTCTGTCCAGTGAACAATGCTCAACGGTGAGTTTAAAAAGTCTTCAGAATCTCCCACTGATGTTTCAGCACTAAACACAGACAGGGAGATATGATGGTGTTGAGGTTTAATGATGAAGGCTGTTAAACATGTTTGTTCTGCCCTCTGCTGGGGATTTGGTGCACTCCTGTTGGTTTTGTGTTTGTTCAGTGATGTTTATCAGGGATTTGCACAGCTGGATTTGACTCTTTTCTCTTCTAGAGCTGTGACTCTGGAGAGCAGCGGAGAGAGCGCAGGGCTCTGGATCTCCATGACAGTGCGTCACTATCTATGGGTCCTCTAGTGTGGTCAGGAGGAAACACAGGTCAGCATTTCATATGATTGAATGCAGTGTTGGAATGTAGTTACACTAATATCTTATCTACATGTCGAGCTGCTCCTCAACACTGTGTGATTCAGCTGTAAATAATCTTTTATTTCATCAGACTGACTGATATTCTCTGTTCACAGATGTTCAGCTTCTCCCAGACCAAGTGACGGTTTCTGAGGCTTCTTGTCTGTGTGCTTCTCTGGTGCTGTTGTTCATTCCTCTGATGAGTTTCTTCACCCTGTCCTAGTTTATTGACACAGAAAAAGCAACATTTAGACTGGTTGACTTTAATGGATGTAGAACTGGTTGTGGTATTTCTTTATTTAATGTATAATATTTTATGTGGGACAGCAGTATAACTTGAAATTATATTTTACAATCTGAATATTTTTTGATTGAATTCAGTATGTTATTTCTATTAGTATTTGGGTTTTCCTGCTATAGTAATTTCTATTTTTTCTACATTTAAGTTTAAAATCTTTTGTTTAACAGATGATTCAGGCATTTAGTATAAGGTGTACAGGGCTATAATGATTCAAAATATAAATTAATATTAAATAAATAAATACATTCCATGATTAAATAGATTAATGCTCTCATTATTTAATTGTGTAATAATTTCTCTTATTTCCTCATTATTTCAACACTTTACAATACAGCTGCACTGATATGCATTAATTCATGCTAAACTAATGCACAGATAATCATCAGTGAACGTGACTCAAAGATCTAATCTGTTCATTATTAATTATTGCATCAACAACTAATAACAAGTCTGATGGTTAGATCAAGAGTGCTTTCACACTTGGTTCAATTGCCTGGACAAAACCCAAGTTCCAACCAGAGTTAGCATGAATCGTACTCGAGACCACCTCTTTCAAGGTACAGGTGCGCACCCAAGTTCACAAAAGATATTCACACTAGCTAAACGCACCATAATCTGACGTCAAATAAACATGAGTGGGGATCAAAAGTGCTAGTGTGAAAGCACCGTAGGGGTGTCTGCCTGAAAGAGGTGGTCTGGTCCGGTTTACTTCTGGTATTAATGTATTCGTACCAAAAATAGGAAGTGAACTGTCAACTGTACAACAAACTATCATTTTCTCAACGTTCATTAGTGTGTGTGTGTGTGTGTGTGTGTGTATCACCTACTGTACATTAGTGACAAGCGAGACTGAGGCAGGGCAAACACAGTGATATTAGCCACGTTTCCACTATCACGCCTAAAGCGAACGAGCCAGGGCGAGCCAAGTCCAGTCGCGTTTCCACTGTCACTTCTGGGGCCTTATCGAGCCAAATCGGGGCTTTCTTGGGGCCAGCAGCCGACCTTTTTCGGCCCGCCAAACACCTTGGGCCAAAGAGGGCCAACTGGGGCTTTGGGGCGGAGTGAAAGGAGAGGCAGAGTGTGGACACAGTTTTCCGATCGCACACGAGTACATGGACCACTCGATTTCGATGCCAACAATCGATCGGTGAGTAAATGAATATGATGAATGAGAACACACAGGCCTTGATATGTTTAATTAGTGTTGGAGCTAAACTGTGCAGGACACCGGCCCTCCAGGACCAAGTTTGCCCACCCCTGGTCTGGTCCCATTCTCTTTGTTAACCCATTATAGGTTTATTATGTTCATCTGTTTGTGTGGTAATTATTTCTGCTTATATTCTCCTCTGCTGTCCTGTGCCAGTTTGTTGTTGTTTATACCCCAGTCCTGTCGTGTTCTCCAGTCCTAATCCCTGCCAGCCTCCCCAGTTTAGTTTGTTTGTGTTTTAATTTTGTTTGTTTTGCTTTTTTACTTTATTTCTATTATTAATAAATATTTCTATAATTAAGTCCTCGCTCCTTTTCCCCACAACAAACCCTGACAGTTATTATTATTTACACTTCCAATACTGTCTAGAAACCCTCCACGCTGTCATTGGATCACAGCAGATCTAGGAAAAAAAAGCATATTTCAAGGTCAAGGTAAAATGTATTAAAAAAACATTACTTATCAGTTTAAATAATCAAATAATAATTTCTTTATGGATTATTTTCTATTGTGACTCTATAATAACATGCACGAGAAGAGTCTTGTGATTCTACTTTCTGAGCCAAAGCTTTTGAAGAATGTTGCTGCGCAGGTTGAAATGTTCCTTGAAGAAAAGTTGGCATGAGTTTGTCATCAGAAATATTCCTGTATTGTTCAAGCTCTGACAAGTGCAGTAAGCAGTATTTAAAAAACACTAGACCTCAGTGACAGAGCACAACACAACTAGAGCCAATTAGCATTAAGGGGGCGTGTCTATCTATCATTATTCTCCATTTCCACCTTGGGATAGTCATCCCAAGGTCCTCAGATTATGCAGAGTCACTGATTGGACCCAAGACCAGCGACGAGATGATCCCAAGGTGTCCATATCCGGGACCAGGCCGTATCCTGAGCTGCAGCTGCACTGATGGTCATGGGCGAGTGAAGATCATGAGACTGATTCCAGTAACGCTCCAGGGACAGACGAGTCTTTGCTGAGGCCAGCTTCCAGCGTCCGCCGCCTAGACTGCAGCTCTGCACAAGATTTTTGGCCAGCGGAGAAATTAAAATGGTCGTGCCGAACTGAGTCTGGTTCTCTGAAGGTTTTTTTCTTCACTCTTCTATTGGTGAAGTTTTTTTTCCCTCTCCGCTGTCGCCACTGGCTTGCTTGGTTCAGGATCTGAAAAGCTACGCATTGATAAAATTGCTCTTCAGTGTTTGGACTCTCAGTAATGACTTCAAACCACACTGAACTGAGCTAAACTGAACTGAACTTAAACACTAAAAACTGAACTACCCTGATCCAGTTACTATGACCATTTATGTGAAGCTGCTTTGACACAATCTACATTGTAAAAGTGCTACACAAATAAAGCTCAATTGAATTGAATTGAATATCTACAATAGCCGAGATATCAAAAGGGCCGTGGTCATGTTGGGTTATGGGCGTGTCTGTTTCAAATATTAACACTGTTAAAATTCACCACTATTCAGCATGCCTGGATATGCTCAAGGAGCTATGCTCAATCTTTACACCTCTCAGCCATCTTACATAGGTTATTACCCAGAAAAAGGCAGGGGGAAGTTCATTGAGATCTACCTGAGCTCAAATTCCCCTCTCACCCTGCAAACTGGAGGAAGCCCAGGGCTAGAGGATCTCATAAGCTCAGAGCTCTCTCTCGGGACAGCATGCCAAACAAGCTTTATTGTCAATCAGCAAAGTGTGAACTCTTAGAAACAAAATAAAAATGTGAATGAAACAAACATCTCAAACTGTAATCTGTAGGAGTAAAATCAAATACGTGGATTCAACATCCAGATGCATTTAGAGCTGTCCACACAGAAATGAGATGCTGAATAAGCAGAAAAACATCGATTTTTTGTGTGCAAATTGTTTTTCGTTTACTTGTGCTTTTTTATCAGTTCCTGTCTGTTGAATCTAACTCAAGTGTAAAAGATCCACTTGCGATCGTTTTGGTAACTTGATAAAGACACTTTCATTGTCTGCATGGAATTCAGCCTGATGATTTCCTATAGATACTTTAAAGCCAACATGATTAAACCTGACAATCAAGTTTGGCTTAAAAAAAAACACACACACACACACACACACACACACACACACACCACATCTCATTAGATGCAGTCAAATGGTTCTGTTTTTCAGTCTCAGTACGCTTTCATCTATCATTATATTATCACATTACATCATGTTATCATATAATCTATTGATTTATGCATACAAGTAATAATAACCTATTATATTACATCAGGGATGTCCAGACTTGGTCCTGGAGGGCCGGTGTCCTGCCAAGTTTACTTCCAAGGCCAATCAAACACACCTGGGCTAGCTAATCAAGCTCTTACTAGGTATTCTAGACACATACTTGCAGGTGTGTCAAAGCAAGTTGAAGCTAAAATCTGCAGGACACCGGCCCTCCAGGACCGAGTTTGGACACCACAGTATTGCATCATCCCAGACTGAACTTTGGTTGTAAAGGGATTTTATTGTTTAAGCATTTATACTTGTATATCTGATGGATATATTACTCACAACACATGCGCTCTCATACTTATTTTTTTATTTATTGTTTTATTTTGGGAGGACTAAAATTAAATATGTGGATTAAAACAAACATCCAGATGCATTTAGACCTGTACTTTAGTAAAGAACGCACCCCCTAACACCTCCTGAAGTGGTCTGAAATATCCAAATTTCATTGGTCTCAAATATGTTTTGGAGGGCATTTACATCTGCCAATATCCTGATTGGATAGTTATCTGACCAGAAAAAAGGCTTGGAGTTAACAGGAGTAAACATTGTTTTTTTTAGTTTGCTATTTATGTAAAAATGCTGGCTTCCACACAAATGATTTGTGTTGGGACAACATGAAGGAATTAAAGGAAAGTTAACATTACTTTTTTACAAAAAGACTGAACATAAAACTATTAGGTTGTCCCCAAAATTTCAAGAGTTGTGTTGTTTCAGCTCATTTTAATTATGTAGTCTGAATAAGCAGCGATATATACAGTTGAAGTCAGAATTATTGGCCCCCCTGGATTATTAGTGCCCCGTTTATTTTTTTCATCAATTTCTGCTCAATGGAGGGAAGATTGTTTCAGCACATTTCTAAGCATAATAGTTTTAAAAAACTTTTTTCTAATAACTGATTTATTTTATCTTTGTCAAGATGACAGTAAATAATATTTTACTTGATATTTTCGAGACCCTTCTATACAGCTTAAAGTGAAATTTAAAGACTTAACTGGGTTAATAAGGTGAACTAGGCAGGTTAGGGTAATTAGTCAAGTAATTGTTTAACCATGGTTTGTTCTGTAGACTACCGAAAAAAAAATTTGCTTAAAGGGGCTAATAATTTTTTCCCAAAAATTTTTTTTGAAAATTTAATAACTGCTTTTTTTCTAGCTGAAATAAAACAAATAAGACTTTCTCCAGAAGAAAAAATGTTATCAGACATACTGTGAAAATTTCCTTGCTCTGTTAAAAATAATTTGGGAAATATTTAAAAAAATAAAATACAAAGGGGGCTAATAATTCTGACTTCAACTGTATGTATATATATATATATATATATATATATATATATATATATATATATATATATATATATATATATATATATATATATATATATATATATATATATATATATATAAATTTTTTTTTTTTTTTTAATTATTATATATATTTTTTTATCTGTTGAATCTAACTCAAGTGTAAAAGATCCACTTGTGATCGACAGCTTTGGTAACTTGATAAAGAGATATCAGTTGTCTGCATGGAATTCAGCCTGATGGTTTCCAGACACTGTAAACCAACATGATTAAATCTGACAATCAAGTTTGACTAAAATCAGGAAACACACTCTACATAGAATTAGATACAGTCAAATAGTCCTGTTTTTCAGTCTCAGTTCATGCCTGTCCATCATCATATTATCACAATCCCATATAAACCATATCATCATAAGATCTATTGATTTATGGATTCTGGTAAAAATAACCTTTTATATGTTAAAGTAACACATCAACCCAGACTGAACTTTGGCTGTAAAGGGTTTTCCAAGTTTTTAAAACATTCATATGCAAAGAATTGCACATTGCATAAAAAAAAAAACAGGATTGAAAAGCTAAATCAACATTGACGCATCAGATTAAACTTTCACTTTCTTATATATATATATATATATATATATAAATGTGTGTGTGTGTGTGTGTGTGTATGTATGTATTTCAGTATTCTACCACTATGCCTATTAGTTGACACAGTACATTTACAAAGGAGCTGTCATTGTCAGTTTCACAAGCTTCACTATTCATATGCCTTTAACACATTTGCAATACAGATCAACATGCATGGGATTATTTGATTACTCCAGTAAGGTCAACGAAAAGTTTAACCATGACGTTTGCCTTTTTTTCCCCAAAAATAAATAAATAAATAAATAAATAAATAAATAAAATTAACATCAACTCTAAGACATTTGGGTTGCTAATTGATAACTAGATTTACACTCTCCTACAGAGTAGTTATAAAAGACAAATGAGAAAGAGAGTAGAGAGTAGTAAAATTGATAAAAAAAAAAAAAAACACATTTTGGTGGCATCTGGTGGGACTTGAAAGTCACTAAAATATCCCTGCAGTCAGGAGGCAATAGTGCACACCACATGTTTATTAATGAGCTAAAATAAGAAGTCAAAGAATGTAGAACATTGCTCAAGACTGTAATTGATATTCCTCCTGCAAACGTGTGAACATTCTGTAATGTTCACTTCCTTAAATTGTCCAAGAACAGGATGACTTACTGCAAAATAAATAATCAACCCATCCTATTAAAGAAAATGCATGGTTTAAAAAAAAAAAAAAGTTAGGTCTATTTTTTTTCTGTACAATGTTTAGCAAACATTAATTCATTCATTTTCTCTTCAGCTATTAACCGCCACAGCGGAACGGACTAGCCCACTTATCCAGCACATGTTTTACACAGCAGATGCCTTTTTAGCTGCAACCCATCTCTGGGAATTTTTAGCAAACAAGTTTTCCTAAATATGCACTTTTAAATTTTACAATATTACTTAATATTTAAACAGGATTTTCCACAAATGATGTTTAAGGAGGACATTTACACCTGCTCACATCATGATTGGACAGCTATCTGATCAGAAACATGCATGAAGTGACCAGATATAACAGCCCCTTAATGTAATCAGTTAAAGCATTATTTAATATTATACACTTTAATATGGTAACCAGCAACTGTATTTACAATCAAACTTTGCCGCACTCACTGAGTTTTGTGCAATAATACACTGCTTTGGAAAAACGGCTCAATTTTGTTCAACTATTTGAGCACGAACTAAAAGACCTAAAAGAATTTCTTTCCAACTGCACGTGCTCACAAGGAAACGCTCAGCTTAATTAAGAAAGTTCTTCATGTCACAAGTAAAACTGGTTTACGGTATTGTTCCAAAAGTTCTACAGGTTCCAGTAAAGGTCCTCCCACAGGTATTAATAAAGACCCTGATGGTGATGGTGAGGTTTGCAGTTGATCATCATCTCTGTGTTCAGTTGCTGAAGAGAGAGTTTTGCTCTGCAGCAGCATCTGACCTCAGGTAAAGACTTTTCACCTCATTTAAGCACTAAATAATGTAAAAGGTATTAATAAGTAAAATGATGGTTATTTGTTTATTTATTTTGCCATTTTTCCGCTACACTTGTGTATTAATGTGCACTGAGCAAAAAAAAAAAGTTCAATAACTATTAAATATTTCCTGTGTAAATATGTTGTATATGTCTGTGTGTTGAGCAGAAGTTGTTGCTTGTCATGATGAAGTGTCTGATCTTGCTTTGTGTGCTGCTGACTAATGGTGAGTCTTTCTAATATGTCAAGCAAATAATTGTATTTAACCCTCTGGGGTCTGAGGGTGTTTTGGGGCCGTGGAGAAGTACATACATGAACAGAAGTACAAACATATTAATGGCTGAAGTAATAACACTGTAAACAGCACAAGTTGGGCTACAATACTACCTAAGCAGCATGTTTGTATGTGTTTGTGTTTTTGAGAAAGAAACGTTTATGCGTGGTTAGTGAAAAACTAAAATTTTGAAGTCACTAAATCAAGGCTGTGAAACACACAGAGAACATTTGTGCACAAGACTTTTGAGAACTGGGGAGTTCAGAGTGTGCATATGTTATACATGTAAACAAAACTATACAAAATAATTGTACTGCATAGATAGTTAAATGTATATATGATTTGCATCATATGCATATATATTTCATGTCTAAATATAAATAAATAATTTCTTAAACACACACACGCACACACGCACACACGCACACACACATATTATATATGTATACACATATATATATATATATATATATATATATATATATATATATATATATATATATATATATATATATATATATATATATATATATATATATGTGTGTGTGTGTGTGTGTGTATACAGTTGAAGTCAGTATTATTATTATTTTTTTATATTTCCCAAATGATGTTGAACAGAGCAAGGAAATTTTCACCGTATGTCTGATAATATTTTTTCTTCTGCAGAAAGTCTTATTTATTTTATTTTGGCTAGAATAAAAGCAGTTTTTAATTTTTTAAACACCATTTTAAGAACAAAATTATTAGTCCCTTTGAGCTAATTTGTTTATCTTTAGTCTACAAAATAAACCACTGTTATACAATAACTTGCCTAATTACCCTAACCTGCCTGGTTAACCAAATTAACCTAGTTAAGCCTTTAAATGTCACTTTAAGCTGTATAAAAGTGTCTTGAAAAATATCTAGTCTAATATTGTTTACCGTCATCATGGCAAAGATAAAATAATTCAGTTATTAGAGATAAGTTAATAAAACTAGTATGTTTAGAAATGTGCTGAAACAATTCAGGGGGTTAATAAATCTGACTTCAATTGTATGTATGTATATATATATATATATATATATATATATATATATATATATATATATATATATATATATATATATATATATATATATATACATTCATTCTATATTTATGTTTGCTAATTAAATGCTTTATTGTGTATTCAACAGGTGAAATAATCAATGGACAAACAACAGGTGATGTTCTCCTCTTATCTTCATGTGTCATCACTACAGAATGTACAAATAGATTGGTCTTCAATTCCATTTAAATCTCACTCTTAGTATGTCAAATCTATAGTTGGCAAAAGTTGATTCAGAAATATTTATTTATGTATGTGTTATGAATATATCAGAAAGTCACCGAATTAGGTATTTAAAGAATTTTATAACATATCCAGAAGTTAAAATGAAAACTAGTAAGACTGGAATGATCTGGTATGGTTATATATATATATATTCATGTTAAATAATGAGTAACAAGTTAAATGGGTGGAGTCACAGGTGGGATGATCCATTTTAGACACCACAACAGTAACTCTGGCTTCACCTACTGGTGAGAGCAGGAACAGCACAGACCTAAAAAAAAAAAACAACATCCACATTTTCAGTGTTTATAAAAAGCCACTGTAGTACTTTAAAAAAAAAAAAAAAAAGAAATGCTTGTTGTAATAATAAAATACATTTAATATATATATATATTTTTTTGTATGGTATACTCTTAGAATACACTAGAAATAAAGTTTATTTACATTTATTTTATTTATTATTAATCTTTTCTTGGTGTATTATTCCAATGTTATCTTTTTTTAATACACACTACTGTTATATAGTACAAAATCATCATGGATTATTATTTTTTTTTGTGTCATTGTTCTCTAAGAAATTACAACTTCCAGCTTTGATCCATGCTATGATTATAACATTACTGATGACTCCTGGAGAAACATACGGCAAATCCCATATGAGTACTACTTTAATAATGACGACACACTTGTTGAATGGAGCGGCTGGTATCGGCTGTATCTAAATGGACAAAGTGCCCAGATGTCTGAGTGGTTTGTGACTTATATGGTATGTGGTGGCTACACTGGACTGTATCTCAGCGGTTCTCATCCAACACTTGAGGATGGAGTGGTGACCCGTGATGTTGTAGGAACTCAATGGACTTACCAGGGTGGGAGCTACAGATCCAAATCCATCAAAGTCAAAGCCTGTCCTGGAGATTATTATGTCTATGAACTCGTCAAGCCAGATCTGTCGATCTCCAGACCTTCATACTGTGCAGGTGCAGCTTTAACTCTTTCTCTGGTCCTAAGTTAACCTTTTTTTAAATGAACTGCTTAATGAACTGATGCTTATAGGCACACATAAACACTCCCACTGTAGCAGAGTCCAGCTGGTAAGTGCTGTGCAGGTAAACATTACTCCCCTCTTTGTATTATGGTGAATAATCTGAGGAAACCCAATAGCAAGTGAATGAGAGTTAATTATGAACAAAACAGCAAGTGCTGAAAAAGTTAAAAATGATTACAAAATGGCATGAAACAAGCCACAAATAAACAACAGCACACTGAAAACCATTATTTTTTACATAGACACCAAATGCTCTGATTTTAATATGATTTAGGCAATACTCTGATTAAGAGTCTACCATGTAAACAGAGATTTCTGATGACCTTAACCCAGCTAAAGTCAACAGAACTAAACAGAAATAGAATTAAGACATGTGGTATTCCTATTTCAGTCGCATTATTGAAGTGCCGCAGAGACATGTAAACACATATAGGGCTCTATTTTGACGGTCCATGCGCAGAGCGCAAAACGCAGGGCGCAAACACTTTCAGGGCGTGTCAGGATGCATTGCTGCTAATTTAAGGATGGGAAAATCTGCTTTGCGCCATGGCGCATGGTCTAAAAGGGTTGAGTTTATTTTCTTATTGAGTTATAGGTGTGTTTTGAGAATAAACCAATTACAGCCTCATCACCCATTCCCTTTAAGAGCCAGCTGCGTCACGCCATAAGCGAATTCGCTATTTATAGGACGTAAAGTAAGTCTAAGTGGAAAAACTGAGCATTTCACAAGCAAACAGTTCACAGTTAAACAGAGCATCTACTGCGCGAGAATGAGAGATATTGGATCACTTCCACTTTTGCTCTTGGATAGGGAAACCTTTACGCACAGACATCAATTAGCCTATAAAGCACAAATATTCGTTTCACAACTATTTCTAAATTCAGCTCTAATTTCCAGCAAACGAATAAATGAACAATAATAACAAAATGTGCTCAAAAACCTGAGTTATACCCTAAAACACATGCTGTGCCCCATATGGTCTAAAACCTGACAGGTGGGCAAATCTAAGCTTGTTTTTAATAAAACAAATATAAATATGGATATAATAAATAATACTGCTAATAATAATAACATTATACAAAAGCAAATTGTTATGAATGAACTGAAAAAGCCTCCCGAGATGAAGAAGACATGAAAGCAGTGATTTTTCATATTTATGTAGGCTAGAAAATAATATGTTTTGTAATATTTAAATCCTTTATATTTATATTCTATATCTATTCTTATTATATCCTACACATTTTTCCTTATAATATTAAATTTTTTTCATATGTAAAGATATTTGCCTATTGCTCTCTTGTGTGTATTAAGCAGTGTGTAAGCGAGGCGCAACTCTGTGCCGGAGTTTAGACCGGGTTTGTTTTGGTCTAATGAAAAATCTATTTTAGATTTTAGATTTTTTTAGACAGCGAGCGCCGTCACTGTTGGTCTGCATTAAAGGGCACCTAGGTTACCCCTTTTTTCAGATTTAATATAAGTCTTTTGCGTCTCTAGAATGTGTTTATAAAGTTTCAGCTCAAAACACCCATCAGATTTTTCATTATACCTTTTACAAGATGCTGTTTTATACTGATTTCCAGCAGGGGGTGGTTTTGTCGTACTGCGCCTTTAAGACGAGTCTGTCCCGCCTACTTTTTCTACGTGCCTTCCCGCGTGCTTTAATCTCCTCCCTCTGCTGCGTCAGACAACAAACAGACTTAAAGGAAGAAGGTCTCACGTAGTGTTTGTGAGAAATACTACAGTAAGAACTAATCTTTACTAATCAGTATTGTGAAGTTGCATTGATGAGTCACACACAATATCGTTACAAAGTCAACGCACGCGCACACACACACACACAGATACACACGCACACTGCAGCTGACACACACACACACACACACACACACACACACACACACACACACACACACACACACACACAGGGAGGCAGACAGACAGCGCACTTAGCTTAGCCCTGTTTTTGCACTCAAATGTGACAGGATACAGGCTAACCTCCACTGCTGTGTGGATATCTGTTATGCTAATGTACAATATAAACCTGATTTAACGTCCACAAACCGGGATTGAAGCGTCTTCCTTTATAATTGTTCTGACATGCGGCTGTGCTGATGAAGTAAAGCTGAAGTAAATCGCTGTAATTAATTACACACATACTCTGTTTTAAAACACTTTAAACACGTGAAACTCACTCTTAATCACATTTGATGATGATTGCTGATCCTAGCGAACAGAACAGGCCTTTTATTCCCGGTTGCTTTGCGTATGTCTGCCTGGTCTTGTTGACATATACACGTGACTACCGGAACATGTTAATGCGCAGCTGTCAATTAATTCGGTGGGCGGAGGGGATCGCACACCTACGTAAAGTTGCGGTCGGTCTGAAAACCGCTATAATTGGTCCACCGTTCTTATGTTGTTAAATTGAAAAAAAAGGACTGTGTGTGTTTATTTCACTCCAATATGATAGTCTATACACTATATATACACATATGTTTGTCCAAATAGCTTAAAAAGTAGATTTTTCACCATAGGTGCCCTTTAACACTTCCAAAACGCTAGTTGGCAGTAACGTGTTAATGTGTCTCTGTGTCGAGTTTCTTCGCCTGTGTTTTGTTCTTTCTGAACACTTCCTGAATGTACAAGTAGCTCAAACTCGCTCATTTTGAGTCAGAAACCGGCGGACGTGCAACAACTTTAAGTATGAGGTAAACACAAAACAAAACTTTCCATCCGGAGCTCCATTGCGGCACTCCACACTTGTAAACAATTGCTCCAATGGGCTTGCGCGGCTCTTGGTCCCGCCCAGACTCGTCAGCGCTACCAAGCAGACCAATCACTGAGCTTGCGCTATACGCGTCGAAAGCTCTAAGAACACTTTCATTTTAGTCTTCTCTCCTGCACCAGGTCAGAGTGTGCATTTATTGCAGGCAACACGATGTATTGCCAGTAGAGTCAGCAGCACAACATCTAAGCATCAAATTGACCGTAGTAAAAGTGCACCCTGACCTGACATATGATTTTGACAATGTTTTTAGTTCCTTTTCTGCACTTTGAAATTCTTGTGAACATTGCTGTCTATAGGGGATGAGGGAGCTCTTGGATTTAATCTAAAATATCTTAATTTGTGTTTTGAAGATGAATGAAGAATTTAGACGATTGGAATTACATGATTGAAAGTAGTAGTTGGTTATTAATTTTCGGGTGAACTAAACATCTAAACTTTCTTCAATGTGAATGCAGTATTTTAACAGTACTTTTACATCATGACAGTTGTTTTCCCAAGCATCAGCAGTGACCCCTGCTACAACTATGAGTCTCTGGATCGCCCCTGGAGAGCCAACAATGAAAGTGGAGATTACTATTGTGATGATTATTTCTCCTGGAGGGGCTGGTACAGGCTTTTCTACAATGGAATGAACATCCAGATGCCCGAGACCTGCATAACTAGACTCAACTGTAACACAGGGATTAATCTGTACCTCAATGGTCCTCACCCTCAGATAGAGGATGGAGTGGTGATCAGAGAGGTCTGTGGTAGTTCTTACTGGAGCTGCTGTGATATCAAGTCAATCCCCATCAGAGTGAAAGCCTGTCCAGGAAATTATTATGTCTATGAACTTGTGCATCCACCAACCGGGTGTTCAGGATACTGCACAGGTACCTCTACCCCTTTAAAAAACACATTAAATATTTTTAAAATAAATTTGTTATTGGATGATTTTTTTCATAACCCTTTATACCTTTTTTGTTGTTGTTAGATATCAACACTATTTCACAGGTGGCTTCAACCACAAGTCCACAAATAATCACTGAATCCAGCGTCACCTTAAGTAAGTTTTAAACATGTTTACAAGAAATAAATGAAAAATAAGCTTAATAAAAGTCATATTTTATTCATGGATTTTAGTAATTTTGTGTATGAATGATTTACAACAAAATCTAAAGAATATTACTGCCCTTCAAGTTCATTTTATCATGTATACTAACCAACCCGGGCTCATTGTGGAAACGTAGCCCCGCGGACGTTTCTGCGGACCGTGATTTACATCCCGGGAGGTACGTATTCGATCGGTTTTTGTTTTTGCGGATCCGCGAGAGGCCGCTGTGTGTGCTTTTTTGCGCCTCGGGCACCTCTCGGGAGCACACGCCATTCGCGCCAGCGCCGATCTCGCGCGAAAAGCCGCCGGATCGGCTGACTCGGCCGCCCTCTTCTTCCTCCTCCTCCTTCCCTAAACCCGAGCGACGGTTCACGAAAGTCGTCCAGAAAAAACAAAAAAAAAGCAAAAGCCCTCGTCTTCGATTTCGACCGCGTTTTCGGATCCCGCCGCGTTGTCGCCCTTATTTTTTTCGGATTCCGTTTTTCGTCTTACCTGATTTCCGGAACCGCTGTTCCCCGGACTCGATCCCGGTCGTTGTCCCCGTGGCCGGCTCCTCCTCCTACGCGGCCTCCGCTCCGCCGACGCAATGCTGTGAGCTAAGCGGACAAACTGGTTGCATCGGGAAAGCCCTCCACTCGGGAGGCGAGCCGTCGGCCGGCGAGCGCGAAGAGGTGGGGCGGAGCAGCGCCACACCGCCCCGCAGCATTCGCTCGAAAAAAACTAAACGCGGCCTTACGTACCTCCGTCCACGTAAATCACGGTCTCCAGAAACGTCCGTGGGGCTACATTTCCAGAATGAGCTTGGGCTGATACTAACTATAGGTAATGTAGAAGTATAGTTTAAGTGTACTATACCTCACATAGCAACATCTGTATACTAGTATTCTTGTAATTATCCTAGAAAACATACACAGTAATGGACACACACAGGGCTCGAACCTGAAACCTGAACCTTTGGATCTCTCTATCCACTATTTATCAGTGGTGGAAAGAGTAATGAAAATCATACTTAAGTAAAAGTATCACTACTTGCCCAAAAACAGTGCAGGTAAAGTAAAAGTATCTGTTGTAAATATTAGTCAAAGTCTGACTAGACCTTTCTAAAGTATTCAAGAGTAGTAAGTAGTGAGTAGTGAGTATTATGCTGTAAAAAGCTTATGATTTACATGTAATTTGTGCATGTGTGTGTAAACGTAACATTCTGTAGCGCATTTAGTTACTGCCCAGCTGGCACATAACATATAGGTTGTGATGTCAGGTGACCAAAATTCAACGTCTAGCCAGCGTCTAAAGAAAATGTTATTTTGATGTCCAATAATGATGTCAAATGACGTTGATATTTGGTTGATTTTAGGATGTAAGTGACCAAAATCAACGTCAAGTCAACATCTTAAACCAGCGTCATATTGACGTCAAAAACTTGTCAGGTAAAATCCAACATCTGATAGACGTCATAGTGATAACATCCACTAGTTATTTAGGATTTTAAAGGATTTCAGGTTGGACATTGATGTTAGCCTGACGTTGGGTTCTGATGTCAATCTGATTTTTATTTCCAAACAAAATCCAACGTCCCCACAAAGGGGTACAACTTCAATCTGACGTCATGCTTACTGTGTTTATGGCCATTTTGGTCATGATACAGTAAACATCAGTCATCTTCTCATCAGTGACCTGCATCTAAACAGTCTCTGGGTTAATGCGTGTAAAGATTTTAAACATCTTGTGGACACTTTTAATGCTTCCAAACAGCTTGCTGTAATTATAAATCACCCATGACTATGGTGCTTCTATGTGCGATTTGATTGGACAGGAATCACAGTGACTCCAGGTTGAGGGAAAGTAGTGGAGTTAAAGTACCAATACTGCACTAAAATTGTACCCAAGGGAAAGTTAAAGTTCACATTTTAAAAATACTTAGTAAATTACAATTGCAGAGAAAAACTACTCAATTACAGTCATTTGAGTATTTGTAATTAGTTACTTTACACCACTACTCATTAATACTAATTACTCTTTAATTACTAGATCCTGAGAATGTGTACCTTCACTCAGCCGCTAGTACTTTTATAGTGCAATAGTTCTTAGTATACACTTAGCTAACTAGTGGTTTTCTAGTGTTTTACTGCAAGTATACATAGCCAAATACATTTCTGTAGTGTGAAGCAGTACCCACATAGCAACATTTCTCTGGCCCAGCTCTGGCCCACACAATCAGGTTTTGCTTGGCCCACATGCCGCAGTGAATTACGGTACATGACTGGACCAAATCTGGCTTCCAGACAAGGGCCAAACACAGACCATATCTGGGCCAAGTCTCAGCCAAGTTAATAACTCATAACTGGGCCTGAACTGGGCCAGATAGGTTGGTGTGTCACGATTGCAATGAAATTGATAAACCCATGGAGTGATGCTCTTTAGGCACACTATGGGCACGCTTTTTCTCAAAGTGACCTGATTGGTAGAATTTTTTTTTTCTTTACTTAAAAAGGATTTTAGTGTATTTTAAATGTGGGTCAAAACTGGCCAAACTCACATGGCCCACTTATCAAATTTTTAAATCTGGGCCAAATTCTACGTTTTTTATCTAGCCCAAATCTTGTGTGCCGCCTTAAAAACGGTGCCACCTCTGCCAAACCCGGGCAATGTTTGGCCCACATGCTGTATGCCAGTGCCGGATGAATGCCTGCTGTGCCAGCTTTTTGCCAAATCTGGGCCAGAATTCTTTGCTACTAGGGTAATTTTCCATTGCTGTTGCTTTTAGTATAACAACATTTGTTAGATTTATCGTGGTCAGATGAAGCATTCAACAAACTCTGCTCATATCTTATCATCATGACTTCGTCTACTGCTTCTGCTTCTCCATAGCTTTCTCATTCAACTTCTATAATGATAGGAGATTGTTAATTGAGTTGAATACTGCTTACTAAGTTTGTGTATTGAAAACTTTACTGACTTGTTGTTCAGATATATACCTGGAGAAACTAACATTTCCTGATAAGATCTGGCGTTCAGGGTTGGATTTTATTTATCTGGCATGGAGAATGTGATCTAATAATACTAATTGCATAATATGCAATAATACTTCTCAAAAACTTTCAATGATTTAAGATTCTGATTACTGTTAAACTTACTTAATTGGGTATACTTTATTTTAAAGCTTAAAAAGTATACTAATAGTAAACTTGATTACATTATTTTCATAAGGGTTGTTCTTGTGAAGCTCCTCACTGAAATGTAACCCCTTTTTGGTTTTAAAACACAGATTATGACCCGTGCAGTAACTACAAGACACTAGACAGCTACTGTAGAAGCACACTCGGTAGCTGGTATTGGGAGTCGTATATATGTGGATATGATGACACTCTTGTAGAATGGGACGGCTGGTACAGACTCTTCATTAATGAATCGAGTGCTCAGATGCCTGACTGGTGTGCCTCTCATATGTCATGTGGAGGATTTACTGCTCTGTGGCTTCATGGATCTCATCCTCGACTACAAGATGGAGTTGTTACACGTGAAGTTTTTGGCTCAAATTATTATGACTGCAGTCACTACAGATCCAACCCAATCCAAGTTAAAGCATGTGCTGGAGATTATTATGTCTACAAGTTTACCAAACCAACAGTTTCACTCCCAGCTCCTGTATATTGTGCAGGTATATGTAAATTTCTCCTTTATATGCGAGCACACACACACACACACACACACACACACACACACACACACACACACACACACACACACACACACACACACACACACACACACACACACACACACACACACTGTTAATATACAGTATTCTACAGTAACCTGCAGTATATAATGCTTTCTTCCTGCTTTCTTCCTAGTGTCTTCTGCCACCCCAAGTGTCGACCCCTGCTACAACTACACCAGCCTAGATGAACCTTGGAGATCCACAGATAACTATTACAATAATAACTATTATTACTATTACCATAGCTTGTGTGATTATAATGTGGAGTGGAACGGCTGGTACAGGCTGTTCTATAATGGTCAAAATGCTCAGATGCCAGAATCATGTGTAAATCCATACATGTGTGGCACTTATAATCCAATGTGGTTCAATGAATCCCACCCTCAGCTGGAAGATGGAGTGGTCTTCCGTCAGATCTGTATTTCAGATTTTAGCGGCTGCTGTTCTTACACATCCAAGGCTATAAGAGTCAAAGCCTGTCCTGGAGATTACTATGTGTATGAGTTTGTTAAGCCAATAATTTGTGGAACCTACTGTCTAGGTGAGCATATATTCATATGTAATTTAGTCAATTTTAATTTTATAAACATACATATAAACATATTTTTTCTGATATTGATTTGAACACTTTCTTAATTCCAGAGGCAACAAATCAGAGCACAACAACAGTGTCTATCCCACTGACACAATCCATTACTCCACCAATCACAACTACAGGTAATCTATTGTCTTGCTTCCTTTTTGCACAAATATTTCATATCACATAATCTTTCCAAGGTTTGTTGTTATGTTATATAATAACTCCAGACCAGAAATATGAGTTTAAATCATAAGAAATAAATAATACAGCTCACATAATATGCATTAAAGGAAAAGGCAACTAAAGACTATGCAATCTTAAGGGCCTACTCACACTATGCCATCCATACCGTGCCCAGGCCCGTTTCCCGCATCGTTTGAGAAGTGTGAGTGCGCTGAATCGGCTCAGGCACGGTTCACTTGGCCGGCCCTGGCCCGGTTGGAAGAGGTGGGCCTGATTGCAGTTCACTTGGGCTTTGGCGAGGTACGCTTGTAGTATGAGTGCAAAACGTGCCAAAGCCCGAAACTGAAAGTGAGATGTGACTTTTAAGGGGCTGTTTCATATGGATTTATTAATCCTTCTTACCGTTCAATGAACGCAAACTGCCGTAGCTTATTAAAGATGCAGACCCCTCACTGCACGACAGCTGCACCTTCAGCAAACCCCCTCATTCCTGCAGCACGAGGGCTTTATGATTGTTTATGAGCTCCAAAAGTGGCTGATGTGTTCGGCGAAATATCTGACTGCATGTCACCGCATCCCAAAGCGATATAACTGAAGAAGTCCCCACTGTGCTGAGTGAGAGCACTTCTGACCATCGCATCATCGATGATGTAAGCGTGCCCAGGCCCAGTTGTACGAGCTGTCGGGGGAGACGGGAGGGGGGAAAAGTGTGCTTTGGCCTGGTTCGAGGCAACTGTACATAGTGCGAGTACGGCCTAAGACTATGCAATCAAGATAAATAAAGCCTGGGTCCTAAAATCTGAGAACCCCAGATTTTCCTCTCCTCAGACACTACCTCCAGTTCCTTCTGAGGGATTCTGAGGTGTCTCCAGGCAAGCTGACAGTATCAGTAAGACAAGCCAGTAACACCTCCCTGGGTAGGCCAAAAGGCATCTGAAACAGATGCCAGAACCATCTCAATTAGCTCGTCTGAGGCCCCGTTTACACTAATGCGTTTTTGTTTTGAAACGCATAAGTTTTGCTACGGTTACGCCATCCGTCCACACTACGCCGGAGTTCTCGAGCGCCGAAAACGTAACATTTTGGAAACGCTGGAGAGGCCGTTTTCATTCTGAAACGCTGAATTCTGAACGCTCAGTGTGAGTGGGGGAAGACGGAGACATCTGAAAACGGAGGCTTTTTCTGATTGGGGCTTTTCCTCAATATTAAGTTGACCACACACACAGTTCAGTCTTGCATCCTCTTCTTGTAACTTCAGACTTCGCAAGTTTGATCAAGGTTGCAGTCTCCCCCTGCTCAGTTTGATATGGAAAACAGACTATACCGAGGACACGGGTAAATCTTCAAAGGGAACAGTGTACTTTATAACTTTATTCACATCACCCTGGCTACGTTGTTTCATTTTCTCAACAATAAAATGTAAACATGGTTTAAGGAACTGCCTATTTTCATTTTAATGTTAGCAACTTAACAGACAGCAGAAATGTTGAGGCGTCGTGCTGCATGAGCGTCATCTTTACTGTGTGGATATTTATAACCAAACGGAGCCTACAACTGCCTCCTTTCTAATTTCAGTAAAAATACGAAACTTACCCTCTCTTTTGCTGAATATCAGTTTTAATCATCGATAATGGCCATTATAAAAGTATAACATACAATAAGTTTATACATTGTAGGAAATAAAGGCAAGCGATCAGTCAATGTACAGAATGTACATGGATTAATCATTAACTTATCTTTGCGCTCAGCCAAAACACGTTACCTGTGTAATAGATTCCAATGACCAAAGTCAGAGAATATGTCTTAAGATGAAGACAACAAGATGAATGAAATATCACGTTTAGCAAATATAGTGAGATTAGATCCAGCGGGAGATGCTTGATGAACAGTACGACTAGCAGAGCTCTCATCTGGGTAGAAATGCTGCAGCGCTTGCCCGAGAGTGTGTGTGTGGTCACGTGATGTGCATTTTCAGCGTTTTGGTGTGGACGGAGAGCAGTTCAGAAACGCTGGGTAAAACGCAAGTGTAGACGCAGATCGTGTTCAGTCTAAAACGCCGTTTTGAAACTAAAACGCACTAGTGTAAACGGGGCCTCAATGTGAAGGATCAGCGCGGCTCTACTTCGAGTTTCTCCCGGGTGACTGAGCTCCTTACCCCACCCCAGAGGGTGCGCCCTGCTAGCTTGCAAAGAAAACAAATTTTAGCCTTTTTAAAGATTTTAACAAATCTTTTTTATTTTTGGCCATGACCCAAAGTTCATGATCCTAGGTGAGAGATGGAATGTAGATTGGCCGGTAAATTGAGAGCTTTGCTATTTGGATCAGCTCCTTCCTTACCACAATGGACAGGCACATTGACCACTTTACTGCTGCATCAATCTACCTGTCAATCTCGTGTTCTATCCTTCTCACACTCGTTATCATAACCCTCAAGATATTTGAACTGCTCCACCTGGGTTAGGGAAAAATTTAGACTTATTTTAGGCAATGCAATTTGAACTCTTGCTCTTTTTATACAGCCACAGGACAGTCCTTAAAGGGCCATGAACCCCCCTGTTTCAGCAGGATGTTTTCACATCTCTAGTTTGGAAAAAGTCAGGAAAGTGGGTGTGTCCAACTTTAGGTGGGAGTGTCGGGGGAGGGAAAAGGGGAAAGATTTGAATAAAATGGGAGTTTCTATTTAAGCACGCGCTGATTTTCACCGAGGAAAAACAAACACACATGCAGGGGAGAGAGACAGTGACTGTGTTTAATGATAGTGGAATGTTTGATACCGCACGAATTTGCGGCGAAAATTCTTTACAAATTTTTTTTTAATTCTTGAAAACTATTCTTAATCTTTTCCCACTTCTTTTGGCAACAACGTGTCATCTCTCTGCCGTCTGAACACTGTAACAAGCAGGGGCGGACTGGGACTAAAAATCAGCCCTGGCACTGTAGCCACACCAGCTCACATTACCACACCGACACAGCCCCACCCATGGACACTCACATTCACTACTTATATTGGTGTACAGATGGTAAATGTATAAGCAGTACCATATTTAAGAGATATTTAAACATTTAATGTATGTGACTGGAACAAAAACAACCCATTTAAATATGCAATAATTTCATTCATTTTCTTTTTGCTTAGTCCCTTTATTAATCTGGGAACTGCCAGTTTATCCAGCATATGTTTTACACAGCGGATGCCCTCAAAGCTGCAGCCCATCACTGGGTTACCCAATTCCCAATTGGCCTACTCAATTCACCTATAGCGTGTGTTTGGACTTGTGAAGGAAACCAAAAGGAAACCCACATAAACATGCAAACTCCACACAGAAACAACAACTGACCCAGCCGAGGCTCGAACCAGCGACCTACCCACTGCGCCACTGCACTGCCCCTTTTTGAGACTAGTTCAGTTAATTTTATGTATTTGGCAATGTCTGACTTGACTGCCTTTCTCTTTTTATGGTCCATCTCTGACTATTAGTCTGTGTTGCACTTATTGTGATTACGTCTGCGTAACCTCTGATTGGGTCGGCCCATCTCAAAACCAGCCGGTCGTTGCCAGTTGGGCCAATGCTTAACATTTATTATTATTCTTACTATCATCATCATCATCATCATCATCATATTCACATCTTGCAAGAGATAAAAGCTGCCTACATGTAAAAACAATACATATGAAAAAATAAATAAAAAAAATAGCTGACCGGCCCACATTTTAAAAATGGTCCGGCCTTTCTGGCATTTGCCAGAATTCCCAGTTCGCCCCTGGTAACAAGTAAAAACAGTCTTCGAAGCTAGCATGCATATTAATTCAATTCAATTCAGCTTTTTTTGTATAGCACTTTTACAATGTAGATTGTGTCAAAGCAGCTTCACATAAGTAGTTCAGTTTTTATTGTTTATGTATTTATTTAATGTATTTATTTTAAGTTTTTAGTTACCGCAGTTGCACTGCATACACAATAGAGCGTGCTGATTGGTTTGAAACAACAAAGCTTAAGTACAGTATTGTCTGGAGATAAGTATTTCATACTGCTACTTCAGTACAAAAAATATTGAATTGTTTAGCAAATTGTTATTTTTCTAAATGTTGAACAGCTCCCCCTGTTGACCCCTGCTACAACTACAATGTCCTGGATGAGCCATGGAGAGCCACCAGCAATCAATATACTTCTCAAGTAATGTGTGACAGTGCGGTGAGCTGGAGCGGCTGGTACCGTCTCTTCATTAATGGTCAGAGTGTTCAGATGCCAGACACATGTGTTGATGAGTATAGCTGCGGCACTAATGCTCCACTGTGGCTGAGCGGAGGACATCCAACACTTGAGGATGGAGTGGTCTCTCGTAATGTCTGCGCACACTGGAACAACAACTGCTGCTATTTCCAGTCCAATCCCTTTCAAGTCAAAGCCTGTCCTGGAGGTTTTTATGTCTATGAGTTTGTGAGGCCGACCACCTGCAATTTAGCATACTGTGCAGGTACTGGACACACATTTAACTCTGCCTTCTGTTTATGATAGAGATGATGGCTTTCTGTCTGACATTTATTTGTGTTTCTAGATGTGAGGTTTAACACTAGCTATACAACTGACACACCAGAGATGACCACAACAGAAACAGCAGCTGAAACCAGAACTATAATATTTGGTAACGTATATTTTATATATATATATATATATTTACAATTGAAGTCAAAATCATTAGCCACCCGTAGATTTTTTTCTTATTCTTTCTTTAAATATCTCCCAAATGATGTTTAACAGAGCAAGGGTATGTCTGATAATATGTTGTCTTCTGGAGAAAGTCTTATTTGTTCTGAACTGAATTTTTTTAGTTCAGCTAAAAAAAAGTTTTTAATTTTTTAAAAATAATTTTAAGGTCAATATTTTTAGGGCCTTTACGCTTATTATTATTAGACTATTTCTTTGATAGTCTATAGAACAAACCATCCTTATACAATAACTTGGCTAATTACTCTAATCTGCCTAGTTAACCTAATTAACCTAGTTAAGCCTCTAAATGTCACTTTAAGCTGTATAGAAGTGTCTTGAAGAATATCTAGTCTAATATTATTTACTGTCATCATGGCAAAGATAAAATATATCAGTTATTAGAGATGAGTTATTAAAACTCTTATGTGTAGAAATATTATCTCCGTTAAACTAAAATCAGGGAAAAATAAACATGGTGGCTAATAATTCTGACTTTAATCACTTTTATTCACTTTCAATCAATTTCATTCACATTATCACCAGCGCGTGTGAATAAAGATTTAATAAAATCTTAATATATATATATATATATATATATATATATATATATATATATATATATATATATATATATATATATATATATATATATATATGATATTTTTTATCTGTTTATTTATTTATTTATTGTACTTACTTCTAAAGATCAGGTGGGTTTTCTTTTTGTGGTCTAATGGTCTGGTAGGAAAACTTGCATTAATGAATGTTACTAACTTGTCCATCTATAGATGTCAGAAACCCCTGTTCTGAACTCAACTGCTCCAAAGAGGAAAGGTGTGGGATGAAAAATGGTGTTTATGGCTGTTTATGTAACAAAGGCCTCCAAAAACAGCGAGCAGCTCAAGACTCCTTTGGTTAGTGTGTGATTCTACAGTCAAATGTGAAATAAAAGGTGTTTTTGTGTCATTAATGATCATGTTTTTCTGTCAGATTTCAATGAGACCTGTGAGAGCAGCTCTGGCTCCATGTCTGTGTCTCGCTGTCAGCTTTTTGAAGCTGGTTTTTCAGCTGAGCACTTACACCTCAATGACCCCAGCTGCAGAGGAAGCGTCCAGAACGGCAGAGTGGAGTTTAACTTCGACAACGATCAACACATCTGTGGCACAAATCTTGTGGTACGAGGAACTGAATTCTAATTTTATATTAAGTGGGTGTTGAATGCTTGATTCTAATAAGCTGATGAACATCGTTTTCAGTAGTTGAGGCAGGTTTTGTCTGCATGTTAGCTTCATATTAATACATTGATTGAGTTCAGCAATTTCACAGCTACGGTAGAGAAAAATCACATCAAAACACAACAGAAACCTTTGGATGAGATGTGTAAGAAACTAGTCCTACACACAGGAGCAGTCTGAGGACAAAAATCTGACAAATGTCTGAAATACAACATCTAAGCACTGGCTGCAACTGTAGGAACTCAAGTTTAAGCTGAATAATTGACTCAAGTCCATTGAATTATTAGAAAATAATGCACATTAACTTTACATTGTGGCCACAATAACACTCCATGTGTACATTATTTTTAAGAAGTCAATCGCCTGTCATTAATTATTCCATACATATTAGGGGCATACCTGTCAACATTGGGATGTATAAATAAGGGGTTTTCCCACCATAAAAAAGGATTCCTCTGACCCCCCTTTAAAAATCCCCAAATTACTAAATATGTTTACTTGGAGCCGTTTCATTGTAAATAAACAGTTAAATTGTCAGTAATATGTTTTATTATTATTTACAAAAGAAAAAAAAATGGTTTACATTAGCAGCAAATAAATTATAGCAAACAGTTCAGCTTATTAAAATTAATGGCTGTTATAATGAAATAGAAACGCATTCTTTAATGTAAACTCGGCTCTTTAATGTTTATTTGCCACCCTTCAGAGAAAAACTTAAAGTACGTGAGAAATACCAGCCTGATCTTACGAGAAAACGTACGTTTTGCCAGTTTAGTGGCTCATTCGTACGGCACCTAACTCCACCCCTAACCCCAACCGTCATTGGGGGATGAGCAAAACTACTAAATAAGCAAAGGGGGATGAGCAAAATGTACTAAATTGTACGAATTACAGGAGGGTTGAAAGGTTTGATTAGGGGTGGGATGGTTCATAAAACTATCTGTTCAGTGCATATCAGTTTTGTGACCATGGTTTTCAGTTTACATTGTAAAAAAAAAATCTCCTACTGTCATTTTGAAACACCATACATCAGCATAACACATAATACACAGCCTTATAATTTACCATTTAGTCTGTTGTTGCTGAACAATGGTTATACTGTATGATGACAGCACATTGTCATTCAAAAATGTGAGTCGGAGAGAGATAGTTTCAGCTGGCAGCAGGTATCCATTTGTTATGTTTGTACATGGCCCAAACATTTATAGTGACTGAAAAAAACAAACAAACTACCTTTTCAAATTGAACAAACCATCTAGGAGTTGTCTCCTAGCATGTCTATAAAAGGTATGAAAATTAGTCAAATAAAAGAAAATGCTCAAACGGACTTGCCTAGAAAAGGTTTCATCCAGTAATGTTACATTAATGCTAATGAAAGCATCATGCTACCAAAAAATCGGCCCTTTTGCCTATATTCTCCACCAATACTATGTAACACACCATTATTTCACTTGACTGGTGTTGTTCTTTGAAAAAAAAAATCAATTCATGTCAGATATAAAAATATAATGTCTATGTGTTGCCCGCAGGCCAACGGCAGCCACTTCATCTACAGTAACTATATTGTGGGGACGCCGGGAACAGAAGGTCTCATCAGCAGAGTGAGAATCCTGAAGCTTTCTTTCAGCTGTGTTTATCCTCAAACACAAACACTTTCCATGAACGCGGAGATCAACCCACTGCAGAGGTGAACAACACACTCATTCTGCTTTATTATTGGTGTAGTTTGACAAATTAACTTTTTTATCTCAATGGAATTTTATTGGTTGCACCATTTATTGAAGTTATTCTTCTGAAGAGTGCAAAAAAACAGGCCAATAAATGCTTGTGAATTGGCTGAGAAGCTCCCTCACAGGTGCAACCACTTATTAATCAGCTGAATATACAAGCAGCACCTGGAGGAATCTCTGTCAGACTTAATGCTAAGGAGCATGGAAAAGCAAGGAGAATAGCATAGCAAGTGTTTTGCAGTACCAAGCCTGGCCTTCTCAGTTCAACTGGCATTGCCAAGCAATCGGGAGGAAACCGGCTCTACCCGAAGCTTATAAAATATTGTGAATGTGTTAGGTGTTACCCAGCCTGCTGCTCAACAGATGTCTGACATAGAGTTGCCCAGAGTCTAATTTGTGCCAGAACACGCCGGATCCGGATCCGGCACCTCTGAAATCTGATCTGGCACCTCATTTTACCGATCCCCCTCCTCAACCGCCCTCCTCTCCCGTCCGCTGTTCACTTTCTTCCGCGGCACTCCAACCCTCTTCACTTTTGTCCACGACACCCTTCCGCCCTCGACCGCACCAACCACTGATCCCCCTTCGCCTCTCCTCTTTCATGCTCAAAATCTTTCCATCCTCGGGTAACTTGCCATATGAGTTACCCAGATCTGTTCTTGGACCTCGCAATTCACAAATTAAGCACTGGAGGTTCCACGAGCAAACGCCCAGGAGGAGGCAACACTCCTAGTTAAATGCACTCTTACTCTAAAGGAAAATGGCTTGCTTTGTCATGAGTATGCAAGGGCAATGGTTTCTACTTACCAGTAAGCCAACCTCTGTTAGATACAGCACTTCCCTTCTGCCGATCACTATAAGAGACAAAGAGCTGCTCAGAGGATCTTATGCTCTGAGTGTGGTCCACATAAAGGTGCAGAGCACGCACCAGACTCAGCATGGAAAAAGCTGGGTCTGCCTCCTCTGCAGACAGAGCCTGCAAGTTCACAACCTGGTCTTTAAAGGGAGAGGTAGGAACCTTGGAAACATAGCCGAGTTAGGATCTCTGGCCAGAATTCTAGGCACGACTTGCTGACCAAAAATGCCTCTAGGTCCCCGACCCTCTCAATAGGAGCCAACATGACCAGCATGGCTGTCTCCATTGACAGAATTTTTAAAGATTAAGTGGTTCAAATGGATCTCCCCGCAGCTCAGAGAGCATAACCGAGAGATCCTAAATGTGTGTGACAGGTGAATAAGATGTTGTTAGCTGCCTCACATCTATGAGAAACTGAATGATCAGATTATGCCTTCCCAATCATAGACTGTAAAATATATGGACGTAGTATCCGTGACGTCACCCATAGGTTTCTAAAGAGCGCAAAAGAAGCCACAAGTAGGCGCGGCCAACCGTTGCCATTTTGTTCGCGCATCATCACACCCACGGCGGGATACCAAACAAGGGCAAAGAGGCGGAGAGTGAGCGGAGCTACAGACACCTGCTAGCATTTAGCTTGGACCTGATTCAGACACACTTTACTTTGGGAGAAATGCTTAATACTTTATCACCTGTGACTCGTTTGTATACTGACTAATTGTGCTTGATTGTATACTATATCAATAAAGTGTTTAGACTTTTAAAAACACTGCTGAAACACATTGAGCCACTAAACATTGTTCTTATGACGTTTTTCAACAGGAGGAAAACCCGAATTACTTCCAAACACTTCAGATATAGTCTGTGTTACTTAATGTAAGACTATTGATGAACTCCAGCATAACACTGTATGACAACGCTTCAGATGACTGATCTAGAGCCTACAGCTAATCAATCCGTCAGATTCTGGAGTGCATTACAGCTCTAAATATAAATATAAACGATAAATGATCTAAAATAAAACAAATACATGTACAGAGATGGTATATAAGTATATAACTTTACTCACATGGGAAACGGAGGCCACGTGAATGGTTTGTAAACACAATTAAGTGCACTCAGCATGCCATGCCATCTAATAATTGTAGGAAACAAGTCCAAAAGGCAGTTGATTGTGTAAAGCCACATAAAACAACACAGAAATACGATAAATCTGCCGAGTTCAGAGGCTAATCTGCAGGATTCAGCTGAGGTGACGTGACGGCGACCAGCGAGACCTAGCTGTCACTCAAGTGGCCACGCCCTTAATTATGCAAACTTAATATAACTTAATATAAAGGAAACGGATGAGTTATAAAAAAATTCACCCCCCTCACAGTTGTCATGAAGGGTAATATTAGCTGTATTAACCAAAATCTTTTTTGTAGCAGGCTGTAAACACCTTTTTTCTGCTGTAAAGTTGGCCATTCTAACAGTGGGCTCAATTGAAATTTGCTCTGTTTTGGAGCCAGGAGCGGCCACGACTAGCGGAATTTCGGATGAATTGCAGTTTTAGTTACTTCCGTATTGGCTTCCTAAGGGAGAGCGGGAGGTTGCCGCTTGTTCCCAATGTGTCGTAATCTGCTGCGTCATGATGAGCGGAGAGGGCAGTGACATAAACATAGTATAATGGGTGACAGACTCCACTCCATTTTTGAAGGAAGGAAGGAGAGCACAATGCTTATTTGACATGTCCAGTGGTCTTCTTGATGATAAGCACACTGCTCAACAAGTATACTCCACTTCAAGGCGTATGCGTGCCTCCTATGGGGGGCTCTAGCCTAAGTGATGGTGTCCAACACTGCATACACCAGGTCACCTAAGTTATCCTTACTCCATCTATGGACCACACAAGGAGTTTTTGGAGATCTGGACACAGGTGCCAGATGGTGCCTCATCACCAGAGAAAGGAGGCTGTGGTCGCGGACACCATATGACCCCTGGAGCCTTTGAAAACACTTCAATGAGTCCAGCTCCATGATGAGATAAGATATACTATGCACTGAAGAGAGCTTGCTCTTCTCTCGGTTGATCTGAAGCCCCAACCGATCACGGTGCCGAAACAGCCTGTCCCTGTGCATAATCAATTGGTATACTTTTAGACAAGAATATGTATTTTATGCATACAATAATTTTTATTTTCATATCCATTAATTATACAGCACTGTGCACAAGATCCTCTCTAGTGGAGAAGGGGTTTATCAGGTCAGAATGGTCCCGTATGTGGATGACGAGTTCACTCAGCCCTTCACAGGTAGAGTGGATGCAGAGCTGGACCAGGAGATGCATGTGGAGGTTGATGTTGAGGGGGTCGACAGCCGCCAGTTTGCCCTGGTGATGGACACGTGTTGGGCTACACCTGTGAATGACCCTGATTACAGTCTCCGCTGGGACCTCATTACTGAAGGGTAAAGACTCCTCTTTTTATTAAAGATCTTAACTAAAATTTTAAGTCATTAAAAAAAAATAATAAATGAAATATTTTGGTTTGTTGATTGTAAATGTTGATCTCGTCAGGTGTCCCAATCCTGAGGACGACACAGTGAAGCTGCTGCAGAACGGCGTCTCCACAAGCAGCCGTTTCTCCTTCAGGATGTTCATCTTCACTGCAAACTCCACTAAGCTTTACCTGCACTGTGCTGTTCACCTTTGCCTTCTGTCCAGTGAACAATGCTCAACGGTGAGTTTAAAAAGTCTTCAGAATCTCCCACTGATGTTTCAGCACTAAACACAGACAGGGAGATATGATGGTGTTGAGGTTTAATGATGAAGGCTGTTAAACATGTTTGTTCTGCCCTCTGCTGGGGATTTGGTGCACTCCTGTTGGTTTTGTGTTTGTTCAGTGATGTTTATCAGGGATTTGCACAGCTGGATTTGACTCTTTTCTCTTCTAGAGCTGTGACTCTGGAGAGCAGCGGAGAGAGCGCAGGGCTCTGGATCTCCATGACAGTGCGTCACTATCTATGGGTCCTCTAGTGTGGTCTGGAGGAAACACAGGTCAGCATTTCATATGTCTGAATGCAGTGTTGGGGGAGCGGTTCTGAAACTGTAGCACCATAACTGATGAGTAGCTCAAAGTAACTAAACTACTGTTAAACCAGCCAAGTTACTATCTAAAAGTAGCTAGTTACATTGAAGCTACTTTTCCCCACAATGACAAGTAAAACAAATAAGCAAGTAACTGTTGGAATGAGAGATTTTTTTAAAGTAAATTATTTGGCATCTACAATTCTGATAAAGCCTAATGACATCACATACAGTTTTCAAATTTCTCGAAAATAGTCAAGGAGTCAAAGTGCAAATCTGCAACAGATATAACACATTGAACACATTAGAATGTTCTCAAAAACAAACAAACAAACAAACAAAATAAAACTTCGTATAAAATTATATACCCCCTTTCACAACGTTACTCATGTTAATTGCCAACACTTTCTGAACTGAATTTCAGTTGTTGTTACATCAAAAATAGTATTAAAAAATTACAGTAATGAATGAATTAATTATTAATAGTAACATCATGCGATCTTTGATATACAGTTGAGGTCAGAATTATTAGCCCGCCATTTAATTCTTTCCCCAATTTCTGTTTAACGGAGAGCAGATTTTTTTCAGCACATTTCTAAACATAATAGTTTTAGCAACTCATTTCTAATGACTGATTTATTTTATCTTTGTCATGATGACAGTAAATAATTTTTGACTAGATATTCTTCAAGACACTTCTATACAGCTTAAAGTTACATTTAAAGTCTTCACTGGGTTAATTAGGTTAACTAGGAAGGGTTAGGGTAATTAGGCAAGTTGTTGTATATCAATGGTTTGTTTTGTAGACTATCGAAAAACAATATAGCGCAAAGGGACTAATAATTTTGTCCCTAAAATGGTTTTAAAAAATTTAAAACTGCTTTTATTCAAGCCAAAATAAAACAAATAAGACTTTCTCCAGAGGAAAAAAATATTATCAGACATACTGTGAAAATTTCTTTGCTCTCTTAAACATCAGTTGGGAAATATTTAGGAAAGAGAAAAAAATTAAAGGGGGCGAATAATTCTGACTTCAACTGTACCTATGGCTTTAACACATATTTATTAAATATTGTACTATGTGATCTTGCAAGATGACACAGTTAGACTCTGGAAAACATACACTGTTTTATAAGTATCTACTGCTGGCAAGGTTACTGCTTCGAGTCCCAGCTGGGCCAGGAGGCCTCTCTGGAGACCTTAGTTTATTCAATTATGAAGTGAAGGAACTAAATTGGTGCAGTAGTGATTGAGCCACTGTCAAGCTACTGAATAATGTAGTTACATTAATAGCTGATTTACATGTAGAGCTGCTCCTCATCACTGTGTGATTCAGCTGTAAATAATCTTTTATTTCATCAGACTGACTGATATTCTCTGTTCACAGATGTTCAGTTTCTCCCAGACCAAGTGACGGTTTCTGAGGCTTCTTGTCTGTGTGCTTCTCTGGTGCTGTTGTTCATTCCTCTGATGAGTTTCTTCACCCTGTCCTAGTTTACTGACACAGAGAATGCAACATTTAGACTGGTTGATTTTAATGGATGTGGAACTGGTTGTGGTACTCCTTTATTTTTAATATATAATATTTTATGAGGCAAAGAAATTGTCTTGACATGCTATGAATACACTATTAATAATGGTTTAAAACACTAGGTTAACTATGCAATTATTTGGGTGTCTATAGTAACAAAGGTCTCATACAAACTATAATTATGTTTGCCAGAGGATTGAGCTTGTTGATCTGTTTCTCGTGGCTTAAAATAAATAAAATAAATGTAATATAGTGTTAAATATAGAATTCAGGCGTTTAATACAATGTGCTGTATACGGCATAATGATTCAAAAGGTAAATGGTAAAAAGTAAATAAATTCCATGATTAAAGTGATGTAATGTTCTGTCTTTTTTTTTCTTTTGTATTATTTTGTCTCAGTAAAAATTGCAAGATTTCTGCTACCCTTACAGTTGTTTCTTCATTATGGCAACACTTTAAAGGTTTTTGAAACCCTCGATTACTTTTTTTGAGATGTTAACAGATCTGTGTTTGTTGAGCATCAGTTAAGACAATGATAACTCCTGTCAGCTTTAGTTGTGGGGAAAACTGGATAATTCTGAGCTTTTGTCAGCTAATTTCAGCTTCATGGTTTAAAATGATTCTTGGGGCGGATCAAAATCATCAACGTAGCGCAAAACTGCAAGTGCAAAGATGATGCGTCGGTTTCTCATTATTATTCATAGCGGAGTTTTCTTATCCTATGAGAAGAGCCGGTTTCTTAATTATTCATGACTGCACGTGCTTCCCGAAGGCAGGGCAGAACTGTCTTGCTGTGAGACACAGACCCACAGCACACAGTATTTAGCCGTTCATGAAGGGTCGTATGTGTTTGTTTCCATGTTCCACAGGGTTTGTTGCATGTTTTTCTCAGCCATGCTGTCAGGGCATTTTTGTCTGGAGAGCAGCGAGAATTGGAGAATGGCGGACGTTGTCTTTTATCAGGAGTTTGTTCACATTTAGACACATCGCCGTGCTGCTGTGTTCGCCTAAATCCTAATGGTTAAAATAGACGGGGCAATTAAGAGACCTGCTGCGCTGAGTCTGCATTCAGACCTGGGGATTGAGGGAGAAGTCCTCATTTATAGTGTTTATATGAACACGATTATGTTTATAATGATATAAACAAGGCGAGGCAGTGGCGCAGTAGGTAGTGCTGTCGCCTCACAGCAAGAAGGTCACAGGGTCGCTGGTTCGAGCCTCAGCTCAGTTGGCGTTTCTGTGTGGAGTTTGCATGTTCTCCCTGCGTGGGTTTCCTCAGGGTGCTCCAGTTTCCCCCACAGTCCAAACACATGCGGTACAGGTGAATTGGGTAGGCTAAATTGTCCGTAGTGTATGAGTGTGTGTGTGAATGTGTGTGTGGATTCATCCCAGTGATGTGTTGCGGCTGGAAGGGCATCCGCTGCTTAAAAACTTACTGGATAAGTTGGCGGTTCATTCCGCTGTGGCGACCCCGGATTAATAAAGGGACTAAGCTGACAAGAAAATGAATGAATGAATGAATTAATGATATAAACAGTGGTTGTGTGTGTATATGAAATTACGAATAACAAAGCAGGGCATTAAATGACTGTTTTTTCTTTGCATTTTAACTTTGTAAACTATAAAATCATGCGTCTCCTCACGCTTTGAGCCGACTGACAACAGTTGTTCGCTCCCCTCCTTTTCCCCTGCTGGCCACACCCACTCCAGCCCTTTGCTCACGGAGCTCCACGCCCATTATGATGCATCTTTTGAGAAAATTATGAGGTAGACCTGAACTGAAAGTGGAGGTTGTCATGGCCCTTTAAAACACAGCTGCACTGATATGCATTAATTCATGCTTAACTAATGCACAAATAAACATCAGTGAATGTGACTCAAAGATCTAAAATATGTATTAGTAATTATTGCATCGACAATTGATAACAAGAAATGGCAATTAATCTTGTATAACAGACTGTTAATTATCTAGACTTTCATTAGTTGCTGATATTATAAATCAAGGAAAAATCTGTTCATCATGAGTTGATGATTATCTCTGCATTAAAGCATAATTTAATGCACATTAGTGCACCCATGGTGTTTTACGCTTATATTGTTTTAAGTGTTGCCTTTTTTTAGAATAGTGATGCAATGATAAGGATAAAAGAGTCTTGCTGTTTTACTTTCTGTCTGAATGACTGAAGAATGTTGCAGCACTGGTTAAATACAGTGAAGTTCAGTCACTGATCAAATGACAGAAAATGATTGTTTTGCAGGTTTAGTGAAACAGGCTGAAGAGAAACTGAAAGAAAAAAGTTTTTGGGGTAATTTTTAGATTAGATTAGATTCAACTTTATTGTCATTACACATGTACAAGTACAATGCAACGAAATGCAGTTTAGGTCTAACCAGCAGTGCATCAGCAGCAAGTGCAGGACACAGGAATAAGTTATAAAGTGCAGTTATAGAAAAACTATGGTGATATTTACAGATGGATGTACTATCAACATTATATACAGGTTGGATAAGCTATGAACAGATTTACAATATATGAATATATGTGCAGGTTTCTATTAATAATCTGTAGGTTGCAGATAGATAAACATGATTACAAGTGTGTATGTTACAATATATGAATATATGTACAGGGATAGATGAACATGATTACAAGTGTATATGTTACAATATATGAATATATGTACAGGTTGCTATTAATAATCAGTAGTATGGAGATAAATAAGCATGATTACAAGTGTATATGTATGGTGGGTGTGTACATAATTACAAATGTCCATATGCAGTGGATATGTACAGTTCAATAAGTAAACAGTTCAATGTGGTGCAGTGAATATGTGCAAATTTTAAATGTGCAAATGTTAAACAGTGCAGTTATTGCGAGGAGTTTAAGTTAGAGGAGAGTGGGGGGTGTATTTTAGATCATACTGAAGTTCATTTGAAGTACCTTGAGAATACGGTGCATTAATCCACCTTGAAGATTTCTTATTTAAACACAAGCAATCATTAAAGGTGTCAGTAATCACTGAATATGTTGTGTGATACAGATATAAAATATACTGTTTATAGTTGAATTATTCATACTGTAAAAGGTTATTTAAACAATATAGGTTCATATTATACTTAAGCTTATTTATATTTACTTATTAGAAACAAAACAGCAAACTCAGAATGAACATTGATTTAAAGTTGTGTGCACTTAATTCAGTGAGATTCTTGATTGCTTACAATTACCAATAATAATAATAATAAAAATTAAAGTTATTATTATTATTAGAGAGATTTCTTAAAAGAGTTTCTTTTAAAGAGTTATTTTATAATGCAATAACATTTCACAATTTTATTATTTGCACTGTATTTTTGATTAAATGAATGCAGCCTTGGAGCAGGATAAACTTATTTTAACACATTTAAAAACCCTACTGACCCCAAACTTTTGATCTGTATTGTATATTGTATGAATTGATCTCATATATACAGTTGAAGTCAGAATTATCAGCTCCCCCCTGAATTAATAGCTCCCCTGTACATTCTTTTCCCACAATTTATGTTTAACGGAGAGAAGATTTTTTTTTAACACATTCAACACACTAGATATTCTTCAAGACACTTCTATACAGGTTAAAGTGACATTTAAAGGCTTAACTAGGTTAACTAGGTTAACTAGGCAGATTAGGGTAATTAGGCAAGTTATTGTATAAGGATGGTTTGTTCTGTAAACTATAAACTTGCCTAAAGAGGCTAATAATTTTATATTTTATAAATTTCATAAACAAATTAAAAATTGCTTTTACTCTAGCCGAAATAAAACAAATCAGACTTTCTCCTGAAGAAAAAAAATATTATATTGTGAACATTTCCTTGCCCCGTTAAACAAAATTTAGGAAACATTTAAAAAAGAAAAAAAATAATCAAAAGGGGGCTAATAATTCTGACCTCAACTGTATGCATTGGATTGATCATGACTAAATGACTAAATGATCATATTCAAGGATCTCATTTAATAGCTAAGTAAAATTAGTTTTGTTGTCTTTCTGAGTTTTGATTTTTGAGATTTATGATCTCCACATTCTGCGGCTTTCTTTGCAATTGCTCAGCTTACTTGCCATGGTGACACTATGATAACATGCAAATTCCACTTTCTGAGCCAAAGCTTTTGAAGAATGTTGCTGCACTGGTTTAAATGTTCTTTGAAAGAAAGATGGCATGAGTTTGTCATCAGAAATATTCCTGTACTGTTTTTGCTCTGAAAATGTAAAAAAAAAACACTGTTTAAAAAAAAAAAAAAAAAAAAAAAAACATTTGACAGCGATAGAGCAACTTCTAAAACACAACTGGAGCCAATCAGCAGTAAGTGACGTGTATAGCTACAATAGCAGAGATAGCAAAAGGGGTGTGGTCCTGTCGGGTTATGGGCGTGTCTGTCTAAATATCAACACTGTCATAATTAGTGTAGTGCATGTTTAATAAAGGTAAAGAGAGCCAGAAACTGAAAAGCTGCTGGGACACAGAGTATTTAGTGTGACAGATATTTAAGTTCATGTCAGAACAGTCTTTTGATAGAGCTGTTAAGAGAATTCCAATATCTTCATAAAACCCCTGTAATATAGCCTATAATTACTGGCCTGCAGCACATTTGCAGTTGACTTTCAGAGCCTCACAAGGAAGGAAGAAACATGTTATGTTAATTTAAGCAGTTCTTTTCATCCCTGAAGGTGCATGGAATGCATGGATTTCATATATTATGTTACATACAATATCCAGAAAGGATTTTACAGATCAATTTCCAACCCTAGGAATTGGGTGCTAAAGTGATAAGGCTGGTTTGGCCATGTTTATTTTCTAATTTTTTATTGGTCTTTTGTATGACAATGCAAATTAATATTGAGAGAGGTAAGCAGTCATATATTGCTCAATGTTAATCCCATCCCCAAACCTCTTATTCATTAATTGACAAAACAAAAGACAAATAAATAAATAAATACGGGGGTGACAAAGTGGCGAAGTAGGTAGTGCTGTCACCTCAAAGCAAGTAGGTCGCTGGTTTGAGCCTCAGCTGGGTCAGTTGGCGTTTCTGTGTTGAGTTTGCATGTTCTCCTTGTGTTCGCTTGGGTTTCCTCCAGGTGCTCCGGTTTCCCCCACAGTCCAAAGACATGCGGTACAGGTCAATTGGGTAAGCTAAATTGTCCATAGTTTATGAATGTGAATGAGTGTGTGTGGATGTTTCCCAGAGATGGGTTGCGGCTGAAAGGGCATCCGCTGTGTAAAAACGTGCTAGAAAGTTCATTCCGCTGTGGCGACCCCTGATTAACAAAAGGACTAAGCCAAAAAGAAAACGAATGAATGAATTATGAAAAATGCAAATCAGATTTTAATGAGGCAGTGTGAATTGTCAGAGTCTGTGTTTGGTTCTGATTGGCTTGTTTTTTACTATGATTTACATGAGAACAAGAAATCAATGGTGTTTAATGCTCACTGTATTACTGAATCATTTTTATTCAGCTATGCCTAGGTATATCCAGATTTTAATGCTATGACACCTTGTAAAGTAAATATAGGTGTTTTCTCTTTTTTCTTTGCTTTTTTTAGTTTGAGATTCATGAGAGTTTTCTGTTTACTTGTGCTTTTTGATTTGTATCATGGGAACTTTTAACATAGAAACGCTAAACAATGTGACTTGTGTTTGTAATGTTAGTAGTTTAAAATGATATGTTGTAATAATTACAGTATATTAATTGATAACGTAAGGGAGTCATGTACGAAGTTCCTGTCTGTTGAATCTAACTCAAGTGTAAAAAAACAGCTAGTGATCAACAGCTTTGGTAACTTTATAAAGAGACTTTCATTGTCTGCATGGATGACAGGATAATGGTTTCCTAGAAGTCATGCTTTAAAGCCAACATGAGTAAACTTGACGATCAAGTTTGACTAAAATGAGGAAACACACTCTACATCTCATTAGATGCAGATAAATAGCACTGTTTTCAATCTCAGTTCATGCTTGTCTATCATTATATTGTCACATTGTCATATAAACCATATTAACATAATATAATAATAATTATATATATATATATATATATATATATATATATATATATATATATATATATATATATATATATATATATCTAGTGATATATGCATTAAATTAATATTAACATACATGCCAAAGATTTTTAAAACATACAAAGAATTGCACATTTAAAAATATATTAAAATAATACAATTAAAGAGTTAAATTAACATTGACACATCAAATTTAACTTTTACTACCTTTACTCATTTAGTATATATAAATATATATATATATAAATATATATATATATATATATATATATATATATATATATATATATATATATAGTCAGATTAGGGTAATTAGGCAAGTTATTGTATAACGATGGTTTGTTCTGTAGAATATTGAAATAAAATAGCTAAAAGGGGCAAAAAATTTTGACCTTAAAAAGATTTTTTTTTATTAAAACTGCTTTTATTCTAGCTGAAATAAAATAATTAAGACTTTCTCCAGAAGAAAAAATATCAGACATATTGTGAGAATTTCCTTGCTCTGTTAAACATCATTTGAAAAAAAAAAAAAAAAAAACAAGGCAGCTAATAATTCTATAATAATATAAATCTAATAATAATAATAATAATAATAATAATAATAATGATGATGATAATAATAATAATAATAATAATAATAATAATAATAATAATAATAATAAATATATACTGTATGATGTATTTCAGGATTGTCTCTTTATGTTTATATTAGTCAGTACAGTACATTTACATAGGAGCTGTTATTGTCAATTTCACAAGCAGCAGTCTGATTCTGGTAGGCCTCAAAATGTATTTTAAATGCAAACAATTGTGAATAAAATCAGTTTATTATTAACACAAAGAAAATAATACTGTTGTGTCATGTGATCCGCGGTACTATAGTGACAACTGTCTCACAACAGAAATATTCCCTGCTGTGCACAGGCGTGACTTCACGCTTCATATGCCTTAAACACACTTGCATTACAGAACAACATGCATGGGATTATTTGATTTTTTTTTAAGGTCAATGAAAAGTTCAACATGACTTTTGTCTTCTTTTATTACTAAAAATGGTAACTCTGAGACTTTAGAGTTGCTGAATAATGACTGGATTCACACTGTCCTGCAGAATATTTGTGATGTAAAATGAGAAAGAGAGTAGAGCAATGATTGAAAATTTAGAAAACACATTTCGGTGGGATCCCATACATAAAAGTGCCTAAATCCATCCCTGCAGTCAGGAGACAATAGTGCACATCACAAGGTTTTTGATGAGCTAAAATAAGAATTGGAAAAATGTAGAACAGTTTTATATCCTGTAAACGTGGACATTCTGTAATATTCACTTCCTTACATTCTGCAAGCACAAGATTCTCTACTTCAAATTAAATAATCAACCCACAGAACCTGAGGAAGGCTCATTCTATAAAAGAAAATACATGAAATAATATTAAAAAGTCTGCTGTTTCATAAATATACACTTTATTTGTACAATATTACTTGATATTTGAGCATTGCACAGCTGCTTTTACGACTTTACAGTTCACTTTAAGGTTTGTGTTGGAGTTCTCAATGCATTAAAAATACACAATAACATGTATGTCCAGGACCGGCCCAAGCCTTCAGGGGGCCCTAAGCAGGATTTTATTTGGGCCCCCCCTGGTGCAAACAATATGACAAATTATTGTCAATCCTTGATTATTCGCACACTTTAAAATATTTTTAAGATGTGTTGCTTACATCATAGAATGTTTTAAGACATTTCTAAATATTATTCTGCAGAAACAACCTCCAATTGATCCCACTTTTTATGACTACTTGCCACAAATCTAAATAGTTAGACACAAAATATTAATCTGAGCTGACAGAAACAAAAACAGCTGGAAGTAGTTGAGAGCATAGTTATTATTATTATTATTATTATTATTATTATTATTATTATTTTTATTATTATTATTATTATTATTATTATTATTATTATTATTATTATTATTATTATTATTATTATTCAGTCACAAGACGCTGCCAAACAGTCAAACATAGTGACAATAAAGATATTTTTTTTAATGGATATAAATGTTAACCCTGAAAAAAAATTTGTATTGTATTTTGTAGTTCAAATAACTTAAAACATCTATTTAGATTAAATTCAAATTAAACCAGGAAGCATTTTCAGATCTCTTGTAAATTCAGATAAATATTTTGAAGCCAGAGTATGTATAGCAGTCGGAAATAACGATAAATGGGCATATATTTGTCCCCTAATCCACAACACAACAAATTAAACAAAAACGAAAGTCACTCAGTCATTTCATGCACTCTTTGGGGCCCCCTACAGGCCACTGGGCCCTAAGCAGCCGCTTAGTTCACTTATGCCTTGGGCCGGCTCTGTGTATGTCCGAATTCATTGTTTGTTTGCACACCAATCTTGATCTTTCTTGACAACTTGTATTTCTCCAGTAATCTAAAAATGGACTAATGTATATATTTTTTGAATATATCAATGATTACACTTAATTTTACAGACATCAAAGTAATTAGTAATTGTATTTCCAGTCACCTCTGCCTCACTCACTGGGGGTTTTATGGTATGATACGCTGCTTTGGAAAAACTGCTCAGCAATTCAAGCTTGTTTTCATTCCATTATGTGAGCATGCTCTAAAACAACTGAAAGAATGTCTTTCTAAATGTATGTGCTCACAAGGAAACGATCAGCTTAAATAAGAAAGATCTTCATGTCACAAGAAAAAAAACTGGTTTCCAATATTGTTTTAAAAGTACTCCAGGTTCCAGTAAAGCTCCACCCACAGGTATTAATACCGTGATTGTGAGGTTTGCAGTTGATCCTCATCTCTGTGTTGAGCTGCTGAAGTTCTGCTCTCATCTCAGGTAAAGGCTTTCCACCTGATTTTAGTCAATTTGACTCTAAGGAATGTAATAGGTATTATTTCGTAACATGACGTGTATTTGATTTATTTACTTTTTTTATTTAGTAATGTGCAATAAGCAAACAAATACAATTAAAATAATTAATAAACATGTAATGTGTAAATACAATGCAATAATACATGAATAAATTTGTTGTATATGTGTGTGAGCAGGTGATGATCATGATGAAGTTTCTGATCTCGCTTTGTGTGCTGCTGATTAATGGTGAGTTATTTATTATCTGTCAAGTAAATCATTTGATATAATTAGGTAGGTTGACTGGATTTTTCTTAATATTAATCATGCCAAATTGTGTATTCAACAGGTGCAATAATCAATGGACAAACAACAGGTGATTTTTCTTTTTTTTTTTATCTAACCCACCACCCAATCTTACTTTTTTTAATGATTTTAAACAAATGTAATAATTCAGTGAAATAACTTACCTATTGATATGACACCTTTTTATTTTAGGACATTTTAGGAGTCCTACACATTTTATTCGTTGTTAACTTAAGAGAGAAAGCTTCAATTTCATTATTAAATCAAGCTCAATGTATTTGGATTTTTTCACATTATTTCACATTTTTCATATTTTTTTCACATTAATCCACAGTGTGGGTTGTTTGAGAGAAAACTGGCAATTTGTTTTAGTTAATATTGAAAAGAAAAATACGTTTTTTGAAATAATGGTTTAGTTTTGACAGATAATAAAAGTCATGATAATAGCATACTTTACTGTGCTTGAATAGAAAATGTCAAGGGGACTAAATGTCACTGAATAAATCCAATAAACAAATAATAAAAACAATCAAACGCTCATGGCATAAACTATTTTTTGTAACAACATCTATCTACCTGTCTGTCTGTCTGTATACCTACCTACCTACCTACCTACCTACCTACCTACCTACCTACCTACCTACCTACCTATCTATCTATCTATCTATCTATCTATCTATCTATCTATCTATCTATCTATCTATCTATCTATCTATCTATCTATCTATCTATCTATCTATCTATCTATCTATCTATCTATCTATCTATCCAGGGCTTGACATTAACTTTTTTGATCACTAGTCACTGTGGCTAGTGGATTTCCACCATTACTACAGTAGCCGTTCACCATTTTCACTAGCCACAATTTGTTGTTGGGAAAATATTTTTTATAAGCATAAATTTGACTTTGGCATGCTAAAATGACTTGCTTTAGTTTTTATGTTATGTCCTCATGCCGCCTCGTTCATGTTACTTTTTTGTGTTAGTTTGTTGTGTTTTAACTTGCTCAATGAGGATGAGCAAATGGGCTGGGTCGCATTGCAATTAGTTTTTATTTCACATGAATTTTCAGGGGTCAAAATTAAAGATTTACCGAATTTATCTCTGACCACACCAAAAATAAGTAAATAATTAGCCATAAAATTTAAATAATATGTCAAAACAAGCAAAATATAGCTGTGTACATGCTCTTTTAATTCAGCAAAACCTTTCTAAAAAGAAATTTGACATTAAAAAAAAGAACTATTGTCATGTATCTAAAATATGCACAGTAATCTGCCCTGGCTAAATGGCCCAGATCACCAGTGAACTACACATAAATGAGAAGTTGATCTCATATTACAGCAATGTAATTGTTAAAAAAAAAAAAAAAAAAAAGGTGATACAACGATATTAACAAAAATAACTGTAAGTAAAAGAAAGCAGGTGAAACACCGTGTGTGATAATGAAATGATGATCACATGCACATGGTTAATATAGGCCTGTTTATAATCTGTTCAGAAGAATAATTGAAATAAGTGAAAGCAGCAACTGCTACACCTTATATATTTTGTAAAAGTCTGGAGCTGTTGAAAGCAGCAGGACTGTGGGTACACGATCATCACTTTTTATCTAGTCTGTTTACAAGAGAACTGATTGCACCAGTTGTGTTTCGTAGGCACGGTTGCTTCATGCAAGTAAAAGGGTGCGTGCACGCTTTTGAACAGTCGTGCGTATCACATCACCTGTGCACCAAGTGATCTTCCGCTCATTTGGTATGCATCTGCTTTCTTTTGCTTGCTGTCTGTCTGTCTAACTGTATGTCTGTCTGTCTGTCTGTCTGTCTGTCTGTCTGTCTGTCTGTCTGTCTGTCTGTCTGTCTGTCTGTCTGTCTGTCTGTCTACCTACCTACCTACCTACCTACCTACCTACCTACCTACCTACCTACCTACCTACCTACCTACCTACCTACCTATCTATCTATCTATCTATCTATCTATCTATCTATCTATCTATCTATCTATCTATCTATCTATCTATCTACCTACCTACCTACCTACCTACCTACCTTCCTATCTATCTATCTATCTATCCCTCTGTCTCTCTGTCTCTCTGTCTGTCTCTCTATCCACCCACCCATCCGTCCGTCCGTCCAACTGTCTATCTATCTATCTGTCTATCTATCTAACAGTTATGCCTATGTATATTTATGTGTGTCACCTCTGTACTGTATAAATAGATTGGTCTTAATGGGCAAAGTCACATGTGGAAAGATCAATGCTGACACCAGAACAGTAGCTTTGTCTTCGCCTGCTAGTCAAAGCAGGAACAACAAAATCAGAATCACATTTTCAGTGTATATAAAAAGCAATTGTAGTATACTTTGAAAGAAATGTTTCCTGTGGTATTAAAATAAATGTAATACTGATTTTTAATGGCATAAACATACTGTATAAGAATGCACTTATAGGTGAACTCAATTACTATAATCCAGTCTTAGTGTGATATTCCAATATGTTGTCTCTTTATGAATACACTTCTGTTTGTTAAATAGTAAAGTACTGTAATGGATTATTGTTTCTGTGTCATTATTCTCTCAGAAAGTAAAACTTCCAGCTTTGATCCATGCTATGATTATAACATTACTGATGACTACTGGAGAAACATACAGCAAAGCCCATATCAGTACTACACTGAACATGATGACACTCTTATTGAATGGAGCGGCTGGTATCGGCTGTATCTGAATGGACAAAGTGCCCAGATGTCTGAGTGGTGTGTGAGTAATATGGGCTGTGGTGGTTACACTGGACTGTATCTCAACAGTTCTCATCCAACACTTGAGGATGGAGTGGTGACCCGTGATGTCGTGGGAAGTCATATATGGTATAATCAGTGTGGGAGCTACAGATCCACATCCATCCAAGTTAAAGCCTGTCCTGGAGATTATTACGTCTATGAACTCGTCAAGCCAGATCTGTCCCTCTACAGGCCTTCATACTGTGCAGGTGCAGCTTTTCATTGTTTTCATTAAACTCTTTTCATTGTCTACTTATTATACAGAACTAAGCTATTATATATTTAAATAATTTGCTCAGTAAAATCAACATCGTTAAATTAGTTAGAATAAGTGGTGTGTGCAGTCAGTTAATCAAATATCATGGTGTTTATAGGCACACACAGACACACTCTTATCTCAATAACAACAGTTTTCTTTCTTTAATTTCTGATTTTCTTTAAAATGGCTTGACACACAGCTGCTTTGTATGCATTTTAAAAATGACACCGATACATTTTTCACAGTAAATTACATTAGTGTCACTTTACAGGATTTAAACAGGACTGTTAAATTTAACACATATTCAGAATTGTATTGTGAAATTAAGGCAGGCATCCTCATTACAGCAAATTGATGGAAAAATGGCTATATCTTTTGCACGCTAGTTATAGGAATTCAAACACTATTAATATTTTATTCAACATAGAAATGCATACACATTAACATCAGTCCCGTAGTCAGCCTGGTGAAACGGGTGGTTCTTTTTTCTCAAAAAGTGGACCTTTTTGCAGTTATTCGCCTTATTTTCTATTTAATTATGAGATTCAAATACATTTAAGCACTGTTTCAGCTGGATTAGCTTGTCTGATAGCCACATGTCTAGATGTTCCAAAAATAATTCCTAGATTTAAAATGAAAACATATAAAAAATACTTATTTTTAAAATTCAAATTTACTAGATCATGTATCATTAGAAAACAAAGAACCTGTTTTTTTTTTTTTTCCTTGAAAAAAGAAGTCTTGTCATTTATTAAGCAAATTACAAATAACAAACTGGCCAGCGCATTCAACTTTACACAGTCAGAATTTGGCCACTTGAATAATGATAATTAAATAAATTTTCCATTGTTTTTGTGTTGGGTTATTTTGACTATTTAATATGGCATAGCAGTCAAAATAGGACAAATGAGTTCATTTATGGGACAAATTCTAGACCTTTGTGAGTGAGGGATGGGTCTTTTGAACAGTACAGGCACTTTAATTTATACTGTATTTATAATTAGTACCTCACAGTAATTTATTGTGAATGTTCACAGTACCTTACTGTGAAAGTAAAGCAATTATTAGCCAGTATCTTACTGTAAATTTAAGAACAAATATTTTACAGTCTATAGAGAAATTGTTCCTCACCATATGACAATAATACTATAAATCTTGAATCTTTACTCCATGACAGTTGCTTTCCCAAGCATCAGCAGTGACCCCTGCTACAACTATGAGTCTCTGGATCGCCCCTGGAGAGCCAACAATGAAACTGGAGATTACTTGTGTGATGAATCTTTAACCTGGAGTGGCTGGTACAGGCTTTTCTATTATGGAATGAACATCCAGATGCCAGAGACCTGTGCAACTGGATTCAGCTGCAACACATACATGAATCTGGTACTCGATGGTCCTCACCCTCAGATAGAGGATGGAGTGGTGATCAGAAAAGTCTGTGGTAGTTATTATTGGAGCGGCTGCTGTGTGTACAAGACAAACCCCATCAGAGTGAAAGCCTGTCCAGGAAATTATTATGTCTATGAACTAGTAAATCCACACAACTGGTGTTCAGGATACTGCACAGGTACCCCAAAATCTAATTTTAAATATGCATTAAATACTTTCTTAAAAATGATTTCAGTCATGATATTTTGTTTTTGTTTTTTAGATGTCAGCAGCATTTCACAGGTGGATTCAACAGTAAGTCCAGAAGTAATGATTGGACCCAGCATGACCATGAGTAGGTTTTAAACATAATTAAAATCATATTTATAAAAAATTCATTAAAAAAAAGTTTAATATTACACAGTAATGTTTTGTACGAAATATTTAAAGGGCACCTATGATGAAAACCATCTTTTTTTAAAGTGTCAACAGTCCTATTGAAGTGAAATAAATACAATAAGTCTCTTTTTTAACATTTCCTGACATTAAAATAGCATACAAATCACTCCCATTTTGAGGCTGACTGCAACATGACGCAAGAGTGTGGTTTCCTCGCCCACCGATTTGATTTACAGCTACGTATTTACATGTCTCTGTAGTAACACGTATAATCATATCAACAAGACAGGGCGTGCGCAAAGCAACAGGGAATAAAAAGATCTGTTCAGTTCACTAGGATCATCAATCATCATCAAATGCAATCAAGATGAGTTTTACAAGTTTAAAATGTTTTAAAAACAATTAATTACAGCGATTTACTTCAGCCTTTCTTCATCTCCACAGTCCCGTCACAGTACAATTATAAAAGAAGATGCTTTAATCCCGGTTTGTGAACGTTAAATCAGGTTTATTTTCTGTATTGACATAACAGATATCCATACAGCAGTGGATATTAACCTGTATCCTGTCACACGTGTGGGCAAAAACAATGCAAAGCTGAATGTGCATGTTGTGTGTGCTTTGTAACAACATTGTGTGTGTGACTCATCGTTGCAAATCCACAACAAATGCATCAAACACGCATTGGTAAAGTTCTTACTGTAGTACTTCTCACAAACATTACATGAGATCTGCTTTCTTCATGCCTGTCTGTTGTCTGAGGCAGCCGAGGGCGGAGACTGAGGCATACTGAAAGGCACGTGGGAACGGTGGGCGGGGAGGACTAGCATTAAAGGAACAGTCCACAAAAACAGAAACAAGCTCTTTAGAGCTAAAAATCACAACTTTTGAAATCAATAATAAAAAATCTGATGGGTGTTTTGAGCTGAAACTTTACAGACACGTTCTGGAAACACAAAATACTCTTAAATATGGAAAAAGGGGTAACCTAGGTGCCCTTTGAGACACAATCTGATAATTATTACTGTTTCAAATTTGTGCTTGTGAAGCTTAACAATAGATATGTTTCCATCCAAAGATGCAGATTAGACTTATGAGCAAAACTGGAATATTGCATTAAAACATTAGCAAATAGGCAGTAGAGATGCGCGGTTGGCGGTTATAGCCGCGGACTCCGCGGATAAACCGCGGATCGGGCGGATGACTTTACGAAAAAATAATATTTTAATTAAATTCGGGCGGGTGGCGGGCGGTTGTACTGTTTTTATAGGCATAGCTGGCGCACCAACAAAAAAGCCTAGGACTGACTTCACAGAATGGGAGGAGGAATCGGATACACTAATTCTGGATGAAGTACAGAAGTATTCCTCTACAAACTTCCGTATAGACGGATCAGCAGAGGAAATCTGCTTTCCTTTTGGGAGAAATAAGGCCAGGCATTCCCATGACTACAGCACCTTTCCAAGAGAATTAGCCTCGGAACGTAAAAGCGAGGCCAACATGTCTAGAATAGAATAGGCTGAACCAATATGAACGTAAAATTATCAGCTGAGCGAACTCAAAAGTTTATATTGAACATATGTGTAGCCTAAATAACATAGGCTAATTGGTTTAATATGCCTGACTTTAGGTCTAGTTTGATTTTTTCTTGGCACAATGCAGGAATAAAATAGCATCTGTGTCAGGATTCAGACGGGCGCGCCTGCATAGCCACTATAATGCGCCCTGCTGCACTGGAGGAGCGCTCGCTCGCAGCACTTGTTGCTGAAATGCATAGCGCTAAATGCGAGCGCTCCTCCAGTGCAGCAGGGCGCATTATAGTGGCTATGCAGGCGCGCCCGTCTGAATCCTGACACAGATGCTATTTTATTCCTGCATTGTGCCAAGAAAAAAATCAAACTAGACCTAAAGTCAGGCATATTAAACCAATTAGCCTATGTTATTTAGGCTACACATATGTTCAATATAAACTTTTGAGTTCGCTCAGCTGATAATTTTACGTTCATATTGGTTCAGCCTATTCTATTCTAGACATGTTGGCCTCGCTTTTACGTTCCGAGGCTAAGGTTATTTTGCCAGAATTTCTTTGTCGCAACTTTAATGGCGTAGTATTTCGTTATGCTTCAAGTTTGAGGGGAATGGGGATGATCCTCCATGGGTTATTGGGGCACTTGTCATACATGCACTTTAGCCTGGTCAGACTTTATGTTCGCTCAAAGAGGGATGGCATATCTATTTTTCTAATTTAATTTCTAATTGTGGGGGTGACTGAGCCTACAAGGTTTAGGCACGATATGACGTTTTTATTAAAACTTTTTTCAACTGTTTGCCAAAGCATGCGACTATAGCCTATGCCTACATTAAGATATTTATGTTAATATTTTTTTACTGCCTGTTGTTTCTTTTGGCATATAAAATAGGTATTGTCTGATAGAGATATAAATAAAGGTTCATCTGTGTCGCAGAACTGGTGTTTCCGATTTCTACAAGCTCAATAACATCCACAGCAAAAAATAAAAAATAAATAAATAAAAAAATAGTCGAAAAACTGTGCCCATTAATTAGATGTGGAAGGCAAGCAGGTACGTTTTTGGGGTTGCTATGGACAACTACAAATGTAAACATTATTAGGCTATAATGTAAATGACTTATTATTCTATCTATTTACTAAAAAATAAAGTGAAATAGGCATTTAGTAGTAGGCTAAATAGCAGCATGTTGAAATTATGTGTCAATGCGTTTTCTATTAGACTACAATAAAAAAGTTGTGTAGTACAGTGCGTTTAATTTAGGCTATTTATTTATTTTTGTCCCTGTGCGCCGATTGGAGACGGAGTTCACTGCTGATATTCTGAGAGCTCGGGTGCTTCTCATTTCTTATTTGTGCATCCTCGTTTCCTTTCCTTGCTTTCTTTCCCGTGTTTCCACCCCACCGGGATAACGGTAAGAGGGAAGGACGCAAGGAAAAGACTCGAATCAAGTGAAAAGACACGTCCTCGTATCTTTAGCGTCACTTCAAAACGTCGTCAATTAATGACTTGCACGTTTGGATTAACTGCAAGTCTACATTAAAGTCATTCTCTATTCTATAATGATCAATAAAGAAACATTCATCTAATAATAAAAAGGAATAAGCCATTCAAATAAAGAGCCCAATCAGCAGATGGCGGGCGGGTGCGGTTTTAAAAATTAGTCAAAAATGTTACTGCGGATGGATGGCGGACGGATGATGAATTTTGTCATGCGGTTGCGGATGAAATAATAGCCCATCCGCGCATCTCTAATAGGCAGCATGGTGGCTCAGTGGTTAGCACTGTGACCTTACAGCAAGAAGGCTGCTGGTTTGAGTCCCGGCTGGGTCAGTTGTCATTTTTGTGTGGAGTTCGCAAAGACGGGCAGTATAGGTGAATTGAATAAACTTAATTTCCCAGTACTGGGTTGCGGCTGAAAGGCCATCTGCTGTGTAAAACATGCTGAAATAGTTAGCAGTTCATTCCGCTGTGGCGACTTCTGAAATCGAGACTAAGCCAAATGAAAATGAATGAATAAACATTTGCAAATAATGCACCATTCAAGAGTTTACACTTAGCTCATGATAATTGATTATAAAGCTTGCTTGGCATGCTGTCCTGGGAGAGAACCCTGAACGCATAAGATGCTTGAGCCTGGGGCTACCTCCTATTTGCAAGACGAGAGGGGAGTTTGAGCTCAGGTAGATCTTGAGAACTCCCCTGCTGTAGTAGCTGATGTACAGATAGTGATTGCTCTTAAGAGATAACTACTTACTAGGAGCATGTCTATGAAATCGATTTGAATTAATCATTTAACTTAAGTTAAGTGTTTTTTGGCAGTAGAAGGAACCCAGGGGAAACCCACACGAGCACGGGGAGAACGTGTAAACTCCGCACAGAAACGTCTGCTAACTTGGTAAGGACTGGAACTAGTGACGTTCTTCCTATGAGGCAACAGTCCCAACCACCCATCTAGGAAAGGAGGAGGAGTAGGGGTGGAAGGGGGAATTCTTCAAAACGAAGATGGCTGTGATATGGAGCTTAGGGTATGTATAGTGGCTAATTAATAGTCTGATTGGTGAATCATAAATTGAATAATGCGGGACCGGCTGCAAACAATCATAAGCACATGATCCTCTCGAAATTAGTTTATAAATAAACTTCACTTAGGGCCTACTCACACTATGCTATCTGAACCGTGCCCAGGCCTGTTTCCCGAATCGTTTGAGAAGTGTGAGTGCTCTGACATGGTTCACTTGGCCCGGTTGGAAGAGGTGTGGTTCACTTGGGCTTTGGCGCGGTACACTTGTGTGTGAGTGCAAAACGCGCCAAAGCCCGAATCTGATAGCGAGACGTGACTTTTAAGGGGCTGTTTTATATGTGTTTATTAATCATTCTTATTGTTCAAACTGTCGTAGTTTATTAAAGACGCAAACCCCTCACTGCACAACAGCTGCACGCCTTCAGCAAACCTTATTATTCCAGCAGCACAAGACTTTCTGATCGTTTTTGAGCGTCAAAAGTGGCTGATCTGTTCTGCGAAATATTTCACTGTGTGTCACCGCATATCAAACGACTTAAACAATATAACTAGAGAAATCTCTACCGCTGAGCAAGATCGCTTACTGAATAACAAATCATCGATGACAAGCCTGCCCAAGCTCTATTGTAATGTGAGTGCGGGCCATCGGGGGAGACGGGAGGCAGGACAAGCGTGTTTTGGCCCGGTTCAAGGCAACCGTACATAGTGTGAGTAACCTCTCTTATACTCAAATAGAAAAAAAAATCTCTCATTCTGATTGTGAACATTTCTACATTTTGAAAAATTTTAATTGATATGGTATAGGAAAAGCCACTGTGGGTGTTTTTATATAGTATATAACATGCAAACAGAAGACAAACTAACGTGCAGTGACCTTTTGAGGGCAGCACGGTGGTGCTGTGGGTAGCACAATCATCTCACAACAAGAAGGTCACTGGTTTGAGCCTCGGCTGGGTCAGTTGGCATTTCTGTGTGGATTTTGCATGTGCTCCCCATGTTCACGTGGGTTTCCTCCAGGTGCTCCGGTTTCCTCCATAAGTCCATGGACATGTGGTATAGGTTAATTGGGTAAGCTAAATTGGCCATAGTGAATGAATATGCATGGGTGTTTCCCAGCACTAGGTTGTAGCTGGAAGGGCATCAACTGCATAAAAACATATGCTGGATAAGTTGGCGATTCATTACGCTGTGGCGATCCTTGATTAATAAAGAGACTAAGCCGAAGGAAAATTAATGAATAATACCAATAATAATGCTGAACCACTGTTGTAATGGAGGGTCTGACACATAGGGATCCATTTGCAGTATATTTATTAAACAGAGTTTAATAACAAACAGCACACAGATGTTAAGCGTGTGCGAACTCACATAAAACACAGTTGCAGTTAGTCGAAAGGCTGGCGGCTGGCAAACACAGGGTGAGTAATCAGGCATGGGTCAAAGGCAGGCGGCGAGGATCAAAGTCAGGATGCAGGCTAGAGTTCAGGGCAGGCGGCAGGCAACAGGCAACACAGAGTCGAGAATACAGTCCAAGGTTGTCAACGGGAAAGCAGGCAATGATCAGGAAATGCTCAGTACTGTTAGCCGGGGCAGACTTCGCACTGAACTGTAGTGAGCGTGTGGCTTAAATAGGTAAGTGTGGGTCATTATCGGGATGAGGAACAGGTGTGTGTACTTGTCAGTTTAAGTGGATGATGTAATGTCTAGAAGTCCGGTGATGATGACCTCAGCTGGCCAGAGAGGGGAATGACTGGGACAGAGTCGGTGACAACTGAGATGACGGACTTAGGGCCCTATCATACACCCGGCGCAGTGTGGCGCAATAGTCTTTTGGTAGTTTCAGCTTGGCGCAAGAGTCGTTTTAAGGCGTTGCGCTACGCTGTTTAAATAGCAAATGCATTAGCGCTCATATGTGTGCCCATAGGCGTTCTGGTCTAAAAAGAAAGGCGTTCTGAGGCTGGCGCGTCGCTATTTTGAGAAACTATAATAGATTTTTTTTATTAGACCAAAACAAACCCGGTCTAAACTCGGCGCAGAGTTGCACCTCGCTTACACACTGCTTAATACACACAAGAGAGCAATAGGCAAATATCTTTACATATGACAAAATTTAAATATTAAGGATATATATAGGATATAATAAGAATAGATATAGGATATAAATATAAAGGATTAAAATATTACAAAACATATTATTTTCTAGCCTACATAAATATGAAAAATCACTGCTTTTATGTCTTCTTCATCTCGGGAGGCTTTTTCAGTTCATTCATAACAATTTGCTTTTGTATAATGTGATTATTATTAGCAGTATTATTTATTATATCCATATTTATATTTGTTTTATTAAAAACAAGCTTAGATTTGCCCACCTGTCAGGTTTTAGACCATATGGGGCACAGCATGTGTTTTAGGATATAACTCAGGTTTTTGAGCACATTTTGTTATTATTGTTCATTTATTCGTTTGGTAGAAATTAGAACTGAATTTAGAAATAGTTTTGAGACGAATATTTGCGCTTAACATACTAAATTAATTATTTATAGACTAATTGATGTCTGTGTGTAAAGGTTTCCCTGTCCAAGAGCGAATGTGAAAGTAGATCCATTATCTCTCATTCTCACGCAGTAGATGCTCTGTTTAACAGTTTTCTGTTAAAAAAAAAAAAAAAACTGTCAACTGTTTGTTTGTGAAATGCTTATTTTTTCCACTTAGACTTACTTTGTGTCCTGTAAATAGCGAATGCGCTCTTGGCGCGACGCAGCTGGGTCTTAAAGGGAATGGGAGATGAGGCTCTAATTGGTTTATTCTCAAAACACACCTATAACTCATTAAGAAAATAAACTCAGCCCTTTTAGGGCTGATTTCCCGTCCTTAAATTAGCAAAAACGCGTTCTGGCACTCCCTGAAAGTGTTTGCGCCCTGCGTTTTGCGCTCTGCGCATGGACCATCAAAATAGAGCCCTTAGTCTGAAGCATTTTAGAATGAGTAAAACAAAATTCCAGATGTTTTACAATGTCCTGAAAATGCTGCTTTGTCCATTAATGCATCCCATCATGCTCATTTATATCATCACAAGTTCTGTTCAATCTAAATCACATGACTTTTTTGATGCACATTCTGAAATTTATTTGGTAAATGTGTTTCTATAATATAATAAATGTTTATGGACATTTTTTTCTTGTTGGGAAAAATACGCTGATCCTGATGTTATGTGCATAAGTTTGTAACGCACAAAAAAAAATGTTTGCACATCTTGCTGTTTCCGTTAAGCATTTTGTATGCAATATTGTGAAATGCACATAGAAAGAGGTTGATGTAAACATATCAACTGAAACTTAATTTGCTTTGATGCCTATTAACACAGATTATGACCAGTGCAGTAACTACAACACACTAGACAATGACTGGAGGAGCACACTCAATACCTGGTATATGTATGGCCAAGCAAATGGACATGATGACACTCTTGTAGAATGGGATGGCTGGTACAGACTCTTCATTAATGGATCAAGTGCTCAGATGCCTGAATGGTGTGCCACTTATATGTCATGTGGAGGATTTACTTCTCTGTGGCTTCATGGATCTCATCCTCAGCTAGAAGATGGAGTTGTTACTCGTGAAGTTTACGGCTCCCATAATTATCAGTGCAGCCACTACAGATCTGACCCAATCCAAGTTAAAGCTTGTGCTGGAGATTATTATGTCTACAAGTTTACCAGACCAACAGTTTCAATCCCAGCTCCTGTATATTGTGCAGGTATAGTAATTATTTTTTATCATAGAATGGTGCTATATATTTTAGAATAATCTGCAGTATATAATGCTCTCTTTCTGTTTTTTATGACAGTATCTTTCACCACCCCAAGTGTCGACCCCTGCTACAACTACACCAGCCTGGATGAGCCTTGGAGATCCACTGATAACTCTTATTTTTATTATAATTATTATAATTATTACTACTATAGCATGTGTGATTATAATGTGGAGTGGAATGGCTGGTACAGGCTGTTTGACAACAATCAGAGTACTCAGATGCCAGAATCGTGTGTAAATCCATACATGTGCGGCTCTTATAACCCAATGTGGCTCAATGGATCTCACCCAGAGCTGGAAGATGGAGTGGTCCTCCGCCAGGTCTGTGTTTCTGGATGGAGCGGCTGCTGTGCTTACACATCTGAGCCTATAAGAGTCAAAGCCTGTCCTGGAGATTACTATGTGTATGAGTTTGTTAAGCCAATGTTTTGTGGAGCTTACTGTATAGGTGAGCATATACTCATATGCAGTTTAGCCAGTTATAATTCTATTAACAAATATAAACAGGTTTATTTCTGAAATTGATAAGACAATGTTCTTAATACCAGAGGCAACAAATCAGTCCAGCGCATCAGTGTCCACATCAACAGAGTTCATCCCACTCTTCGATTTCGATATTCTACCAACCACAACCCCTGGTAAAGTATTGACCTGCTTCCTTTTATTTTAATTCTTTTCAGAAAAACGTAGTCTTTCCTAAGTTTGTTATTATGTTCCATTACAAAATGAGAGCTGTAAAATCTAAATGATCTTCTCCTGAAATATGAAATAAATTCAGCCCCAGGCTCATTCTGAAAATGTACCTCTATATACATTTTTGAGAGCGCCAAAAATGTCCCAGGAGCTACGTTTTTTTCTCCAGTTTTTGCTTTAGCGAATTCAGCAGAGGCCGCTGTGTATGCTTTTAGAGTGCCATTCGTGCCTGCTGTTCTCTCGTAAATCCACCAGAGGCTGCTGTATACTGACTGATCTACTGACTGACTGACCAATCGACTGACCCACCTTCCTCCTTCCCTAAACCCAACCAATAGTATTTTCAAAAGCACCGATTGATCTGCCTAGCCCCTTCCCTAAACCCAACCGTCAGTTTTAAAAAGCAATCCAGAAAAAGAAAAGCCCTCGCCTGATTTTTATCACGTTTTCAGATTTTACCACATTCTCACCCTGTTATTTACTTGTTTATTTTATTTTTGGGATTTTTTTTTTGTTTGTTTTTGTTTTACTGTTCCTCACTGGACTTGAAACCCATTGTTGTGGTCAACTCTGTGTATCTCAAGTCCGTCGACGTACATGGCGAGTTACTGGATAAACTGGTAACAGCAGGAAAATCGTCCATATGGAAGTAAGCATTCAGCTAGTAAGCGTGCAAAGGAATGGCATCATAGCGCCCCGTAGCATTTGTTTTAAAAATGAAATGCAACCCTATGTACTTCTTGCTACATAAATCTCCAGAAACATACAGTATATAGGGCTGTGTTTTCAGAATGAGCTTATGTTTAATAAATAATACAGCACACAAAATAAGAACAAAAAAAGAGCACAAAAAGACGACGCAATCCAAATAAACAAGGTCTTTAAACTTACTAAAGTTGTAGCAGGACGGAGCTAAAACAGGAAAGTGGCCCTTGATTAGACACAATTGGTCACTCATGGGACTTTTGCAATAAGTTGGCAGGGATAAGGCTAAATGGGATACAGCTGTGGTTACTGGGCATGCACACACCAAATTATTGTCATTATTGTGAGTCTGTACATCAGTAATTATCATTTTTGCAATACTCGCCAAACGTATTCCTGCATGGTCAGCATCCTACAGATTTTAGCTACAACTTAGGTGTGAATTGCAGGGGGGTTTGGACCCCCTAACTAACACTTGATCCTCCCTGAAGGACGTCAAAACAACCCAGGCTCATTCTGAAAACGTACCTCTATATTCATTTCTTGAGAGAATCAAATATGTCCCAGGAGCTACATTTTTTTTTTTTTTTTGCAGTTTTTGTTTTCGTTAATCCACCAGAGGCCGCTGTGTACGCCTTTTGAAATCTCAAATTTCTCTTGCGAGTGCCATTCGTGCCTGTTGTTCTCACATAAATCCACCAGAGGCCGCTGTCGACTGACTGTTTAATTGACTGAATGACTGACCAATCCTCCTCCTTCCCTAAATCCAACCAATAGTATTTTCAAAAGCACCAATTAACCCACCCATTTCCCTAAACCCAACCGACAATTTTAAAAAGCATACCAGAAAAAGAAAAGCCCTCGCCTGATTTGATCACATTCTCACTCTGTTATTTACTTGTTTATTTTATTTTTTGGATTCTGTTTTTGTCTTACCTGCTTTCTGGAACTGTTACTCATCGACTCAAAACCCGTCGTCGTGGTCAACTCCGCTCTGCGTTTTAAGTCCGCCGACGTACATGGCGAGGTACTGGACAAACTGGTAACAGCAGGAAAGTCATCCATACGGAAGTAAGCGGTCAGCTGGTAAAAGGGTAAAGGAATGGCGTCATATCGCCCCGTAGAGTTTGTTTTAAAAATGAAATGCAGCCATACATACTTCTGGCTACATACTTTGCAATCTCCAAAAATGTATATAGGGCTATGTTTTCAGAATGAGCCTATGTTAAATAAATAACACAGCCCTTTAATTCCAAGAAATAGTTCACTATGATCGTTTAAAAAAAAAAAAAAAAAAGTTAACACTTAAAATTGATAATATAAATATACATTTGATGAATCAGGCGACATAATGGCTCAGTGGTTAGCACTGTCGCCTCACAGCAAGAAGGTCGCTTGTTTGAGTCCCGGTTTTGTCAGTTGGCATTTCTGTGTGGATTTTGCATGTTTTCCCCTTGTTGGCGTGGGTTTCCTTCGGGTGCTCTGGTTTCCCACACAGTCCAAACACATGCGCTATAGGTTAATTGATTAACAAAATTGGCCGTAGTGTATGAGTATGAGTTCCTAGTACTGGGTTGCAGCTGGTACGCCATCTGCTGTGTAAAACATATGCTGGATAAGTTGGCGGTTCATTCCGCTGTGGCGACCCCTCATGAATAAAGGGACTAAGCCGAAGGAAAATGAATGAATTAATGAATGAATGAATGTTCAGCAATATTTATTTCTCTAAATTTTAATTTCAACAGCTCCCCCTGTTGACCCCTGCTACAACTACAATGTACTGGATGACCCATGGAGAGTCACCAGCAATCAGCACTCCTCTCAGTTAATGTGTGACAGTGCGGTGAGCTGGAGCGGCTGGTACCGTCTCTTCATTAATGGTCAGAGTGTTCAGATGCCAGACACATGTGTTGATGAGAATAGCTGCGGCACTAATGCTCCACTGTGGCTGAGCGGAGGACATCCAACACTTGAGGATGGAGTAGTCACTAGAGATGTCTGCGGACACTGGAACAACGACTGCTGCTATTTCCAGTCCAATCCCATTCAAGTCAAAGCCTGTCCTGGAGGTTTTTATGTCTATGAGTTTGTGAGCCCAATTGGCTGCAATTTAGCATACTGTGCAGGTACTGGACACACATTTAACTCTGCCCTCTGTTTATGTTAGAGATGATGGCTTTCTGTCTGACATTTATTTGTGTTTCTAGATGTGAGGTTTAACACTAGCTATACAACTGACACACCAGAGACGACCACAACAGAAACATCAGCTGAAATTATAATATCTGGTAATGTGCTGTATCACAATCTGCAGTACTAATGCTCAGATTAAAATACTTTGAATGTCACAATCTAAATATATCTGAAATAAAAGTACAAAACCTGTCACTGAGGAATTTCCTTTTCAAACGTTCTACATTTGTACCTTAAAGGTACAAACAATTACAAATGCACACATGTTAGTACCTAAAATGCACAGAAGTTAACCCTGAAGGCACACAAACTGTAGCTTTATGGAACAAATATTCAATTCCTTTATTTTTATTTCTAAAGCGCTTTTTAAAATGTTAATTATGTTGAAGCAGCTTAACAAATGCTCCTGTAAGATACACAAGTCTAGCTTTTGAAAAGGTACCACCCTAGTGACAGAGATCTGCACCATTTTTTTTCTGAGACTGTATAGGGAGAACAGTAGCGGTCAAGCATATACATCTGCAAATATTCAGTTTATAATAAACTTATTAAAATATATAATTATTATATTTATTTATTTAAGATTAGCAAAAATAAATAAAAAATCTGGTCTAATGGTCTGTTAGAAAAACTTAAATATATTAATAATATTGTCCTTCCAGATGACAGAAACCCCTGTTCTGAACTCAACTGCTCCAAAGAGGAAAGGTGTGGGATGAAAAATGGTGTTTATGGCTGTTTATGTAACAAAGGCCACCAAAAACAGCGAGCAGCTCAAGACTCCTTTGGTTAGTGTGTGATTCTACAGTCAAATGTGAAATAAAAGGTGTTTTTGTGTCATTAATGATCATGTTTTTCTCTCAGATTTCAATGAGACCTGTGAGAGCAGCTCTGGCTCCATGTCTGTGTCTCGCTGTCAGCTTTTTGAAGCTGGTTTTTCAGCTGAGCACTTACACCTCAATGACCCCAGCTGCAGAGGAACCGTCCAGAACGGCAGAGTGGAGTTTAACTTCGACAACGATCAACACATCTGTGGCACAAATCTTGTGGTACGATCAACTACCTGTGTGTTAAATCTGATTTTATACTTCTGGCCTGTTGAATGCTTGATTCTGATTGGCTGATCATTCTAAGGTGTGCTATTATTTTCAAAGAAACAAACAGTATTGAAGAGGTTCAGGCAGGCTTGGCCCACATTACAGCTAAACAGAATGATTTTAGTTATTTCACAGTGTAAGAGAAGGCTTTGGATAAGCTGTTTAAGACACTAGTCTTACATAAAGCAGCAGTTTGAGAACAAAAACCTGACAAATGTCTTAAATACAGTTCTCTTTATGTCATGGCCACATTACCACTTTGCGTGTACATTGTACATGTACAAATCCATTGGCCTGTCATCAACTATTCTTACATACACACCATGCAAATGTTCATAGTGACATCTGTGTAGTCTCCAGTCAGTAAAAGGTTATGAAAATGAGCCAAATAATAGACGGGGTCAGACGTGCATATAAACCTCTCAAAGTCTTTTATTCTGTGATGAAGAGTGCCAAACAACATGCTACAAAAAACACTGACCCTTTTGCCCACATTCTCCACCAATAATATATAACACACCATTATTTCACTTGATAACTGGTGTTACTCTCTGATATGAAATAAAACAATGTATATGTGTTGTCTGCAGGCCAACGGCAGCCACTTCATCTACAGTAACTATATTGTGGGGACGCCGGGAACAGAAGGTCTCATCAGCAGAGTGAGAATCCTGAAGCTTTCTTTCAGCTGTGTTTATCCTCAAACACAAACACTTTCCATGAGCGCGGAGATCAACCCACTGCAGAGGTGCCACAACACACTCATTCTGCTTTATTATTGCTGTAGTTTGACAATTTAGACCATGTCACAGACTTTAGTTGTTCAAACGAAATATTTAGTACTGTGTAATTGTACTGGCAGCACTGTTCATTGCGGTTAATTCTCTTAGAAATAGTCAAACCTCTAACGACACAAAACTTGCACAAATTTCTTTAAAAAAAACTGAAAAGAGAATAAGACAAAAAAAATGTAATCTGATTCACACATCATCACTGCTCTATTTACTGTAGATCTTTCGCATGGACATTGGAAGCAAAAAAAATAATAATAAAAAAAGCTTCATAGTGCACTTTTAACATTTTTTTGTGACATTTCAAATGCAGCTGTGGCTCATGACGACAACTGTCGGTGACCTATGGAAAGCGGAATCTACGTTACTTCTTCAAAGCTTGTCAAAACAAAAATATAGGTTGCATTAATGGTTTTAATTTATAGTATACTATGCTGTTTATTAAGAAAGGTATATGTAGAGTAAATGACATGGGCCTAGAACATTTCTGCAGCAAAGTTATTATAGTTAACGAAAAGGAATGAAAAAACGAAAACTAAAATGTAAAATAATTGTCGTTAACTGAAGTAAAAATAAAAACGAAAAAAGAAAAAACTAGAACTGAAACAAAACGAAACGAAAAAAAAACGAAAACGAAACGAAAAAAAAAAAAACTAGAACTGACTGAAACTGTACTATTTACATACAAAACTAACTGAAACTAGCTGCAAAAACAGAATAGTAACTAAATAGCAAAAAACCTTCTTCGTTTTCGTCTTTATAAATGTATTTAATACACAATCTTCTTGTAAGCCTTTTAGAAGTAAATCTATTTACTCCGCGCTGCAGGTGTTTGAGCCGTGCAGCACCTCAGAGTCTAGTCCTGCAGCCACTGGCCAGATCATGCCGGTTCTCCTCGAGTCAGTCCTCGCTGTTGCTCCCGCGACAAAAACAACGAGCGGAAATGACAGCATCACGGTGACAGCAATAAATACAGAGACTTAAAACTATTATTTTAACACATTTAAGCCCAGTAATGCGTTTTATCTCTGTATGGCGATCAAGAATGAATCTTTTTAACCGGATCTTCTAAGTGACCTGGTTGAACTAGTTCACCAAATCAAACTGAATCATTTGAAATGATTCACGTCTCCAGTAAGCACTTATCCACAAACTACTTTTTACAAACCTAATACCCCCTTCTGACTCTAAATATTCCAATATATACTCTTATTTAGTTGCACTAAGATCAAATTAAGAAGTGGTGAACCGATAATACTGACAGCCTGCTGTGACTGAACTAAACTTGATCAACAGCACTGCGGGTAAACCAAGGGCCTAAATGAGAGGATTAAAATTTAATAAAAGGTAAAACAATTATATATATATATATATATAATTATTATTTTACTATTATTATTAGCATTTTATTAGTTGTTTTGTTTAATTCTTGATCATATTTGTAAAGAAAACATTCAGTATAGGACCTATATGTGCCGTTTACATATATTTCAATTTATATGGAAAATGAGTGTATGTTTTTACTGAAGCTAATAGTTTTTTTTTTTGTTTGTTTGTTTTTTGGAATATGAAAATGAGAGGGTCACACTGCATTGGTCTTAAATGTATTTATTGGTTTTGTCCAGCCAATATAATGGTTCTCTGATGCCCATGCTCTTAAGAATGTGGTAAAGAAAATATTGCTAAATATAAACAACAATTTAAGGAGTTTATGGTAGAACTAATCTTTTAAATACAAAAATTACTGCATAAAATAAATGTGAGATTATTCCTTTGAACAATAATACATGTATTAAGCATAAACTAATCTTAACATCTGTGTCCATTATTTAAACAGCACCGTGCACAAGGTCCTCCCCAGTGGTGAAGGGGTTTATCAGGTGCGGATGGTCCCGTATGTGGATGAAGAGTTCACTCAGCCCTTCACTGGTAGAGTGGATGCAGAGCTGGACCAGGAGATGCATGTGGAGGTTGGTGTTGAGGGGGTCGACAGCCGCCAGTTTGCCCTGGTGATGGACACGTGTTGGGCTACACCTGTGAATGACCCTGATTACAGTCTCCGCTGGGACCTCATCATTGACGAGTAAAGACTTCTCTGTTCATTAAACATTGATCTGATGTTTAAAATCTACTTCTGAATAAATAATAATTCATGTCACTTCTAGATCTCTCTGATAATTGTATATTTTTAATATTTAAGAACTAAAGCACTAGATGAATGAATGCACTTGAATGCATGTGATGAAATTATTTGGTTTGTTTATTGTGGTTGTTGATCTCGTCAGGTGTCCCAATCCTGAGGACGACACAGTGAAGCTGCTGCAGAACGGCGTCTCCACAAGCAGCCGTTTCTCCTTCAGGATGTTCATCTTCACTGCAAACTCCACTAAGCTTTACCTGCACTGTGCTGTTCACCTTTGCCTTCTGTCCAGCGGACAATGCTCAACAGTGAGTTTAAAAACCCAAATCTTTCAGAATCTTCCACCAGAAATGTTATGGTGTTGAGGTGTAATGATGAAGGCTGTTAAACATGTTTGTTCTGCCCTCTGCTGGGGATTTGGTGCACTCCTGTTGGTTTTGTGTTTGTTCAGTGATGTTTATCAGGGATTTGCACAGCTGGATTTGACTCTTTTCTCTTCTAGAGCTGTGACTCTGGAGAGCAGCGGAGAGAGCGCAGGGCTCTGGATCTCCATGACAGTGCGTCACTATCTATGGGTCCTCTAGTGTGGTCTGGAGGAAACACAGGTCAGCTTTTCACATGTCTGAATGCAGTGTTGGGGAAGCGGTTCTGAAACAAGTTAAAGTGTCTAAACTACTATTAAACTAACCTTCTGAAAAAAAAGTTACTATCTAAAAGTAGTAGGCTTCATTAGTTAATGCATTTAGGAACATGAACTAATAATGAATTAATTTAATTAATTTTGGTTTATCTTGAATATTTATTTTGGTAAAAAGTTTATAAAATTAAAGTAAGGTTGTACTTTAGATTAAACTAAAATAAAAATAAAAATGCAAATGCAAAATACAAATCGCAAATGCACAAGCCCAGTAGGATTTTCTCCCCCTCCACTATTGGAGTATGTGATCTTGTAAAATTAAGGTTTAGATCATTGCAGGTTCACAAAACGAAATATAGCTCAGCTACTGTTAAACTTCTGAAGCTGCAGTTACACTAATTTTTGATCTACATGTAGAGCTGCTCCTCAACACTGTTTGATTCAGCTGTAAATAATCTTTTATTTCATCAGACTGACTGATATTCTCTGTTCACAGATGTTCAGTTTCTCCCAGACCAAGTGACGGTTTCTGAGGCTTCTTGTCTGTGTGCTTCTCTGGTGCTGTTGTTCATTCCTCTGATGAGTTTCTTCACCCTGTCCTAGTTTACTGACACAGAAAGTGCAACATTTAGTTTGGTTTATTTTAATGGATGTGGAAATGGCTGTGCATGGTGTTTCATAAATATCATTTAACAATAGTTTACACTAGTACTGCACTAATACTGTATGAATTAATTCATGCTTAACTTATATTTCTGATTGATTTTTTTTTTTGTCAAATCTGCAAATTCAGAATCAGCATTCGGATGAAATTTGTGTGCACTTAATTCGGTGAGATTCCTGACAATATTCACAAATATGTCTGAGCAGTCATAGAGGAATATCTGTTTGTCTCTAACAGTGATGACTGCATGATTTTATAAATAATCATGAAAAAAAATCTATGCTTTTTATTGAATTATTTAGCATTTTTGTGTTAAAGTGATGTATTTAACGATTGAATCTTGATTTGAAATCTTACCACAGATCTGCTGAAACAAAATAATTGTTTTGATAAAATCGTCAACTAAGCCTTACGTGTCTGGAATGTGTGGCATTTATGAACATCTTACAGGGTTGCTTATTGTGTGTTCAGTCTTGCGACACATAACACATCACAAAATCCTCATGTCAGTAAGTCTATAGTGACTTGCATTATATTTTACATCATAATCTGAAATATTATTTATTTTATTTATTTAGATTTTATGTTGAAATCAGCCTCAATTTGTTTTTATTATCTGAGGATCTCAATTTGTGATTAGCTCAAATTAGTTTTTCTTGTTTTAGATGTAAGAAGTTTATGACTGTTGAATCTCAATCAAGTGTAAAAGATCCACTTGTGATCGGCAGCTTTGGTAACTTGAGAATGGAATCCAGTCTGCTGGTTTACTGAAAGTCTTGTATAAAGCCGACCTGAGTAAACCTGACTATCAAGTTAGGCTAAAATGAGAAAACACAGAAAAGAAAAGAATAAATTTAATCTCTATAGACTAGAAATGTATATATATATATATATATATATATATATATATATATAATGTATATAATTTATTTTGAATATGCGGGCCATTCATGATAGGTTCATTTAATTTAAAAAATATGATACTACTCTTATTTTTTAATTCAACTAGAGCGGCCAGGTAGAAGGGCTAGACACTGTGCCCAGGGGCCTCTGAATTCTCAATCCAGGCCTGGTTAAAACTCACCTTTTTAGTAATGTTTTTAATGTGTGATCTTTTGTTATCTTACTTATTGATATATATATATTTCTATTCACTGTTTTTACTAGTTTATTGTTTTTGCCTTGTAAGCGCTTTGAGTTTGAGAAAAGCGCATTACAAATAAAATGTATTAAAATGATTATTATTATTATTATAAAATGCTAATTAAAGAAAAAAAATTATTAGATAGCTTTTAGAGGTCTTTGCATCTATTTGCAACTCTTCATATAAAGTTGGAGTCAGAATTATTAGCCCTCCTGAATTATTGGACTGATGTTTATTTTTTCCCCACTTTCTGTTTCAAATGAAAGAAACTAAAAGAAATGAAAGAAATGTTTCTGAAGATTATTTCAACACATTTCTGAACATAATAGTTTTAATAACTCATTTCTAGTAATGAATTTATTTTATCTTTGCCATGATGACAGTAAATAATATTTGACTAGATATTTTTTTCAAGACACTTCTATACAGCTTAAGGTACATTTAAATGCTTAACTATGTTAATTAGGTTAACTAGCCAGGTTAGGGTAATTAGGCAAGTTATTGTATAATGATTATTTGTTCTGTAGACTATTGAGAAAATAATATAGCTTAAAGAGGTTAATAATTTTGTCCCTAAAATGTTTTTTAAAAAATTAAAAACATCTTTTATTCTAGTCTAAATAAAACAAATGAGACTTCTTCCAGACGAAAGAATATTATCAGACATACTGTGAATATCTCCTTGCTCTGTTAAACATCATTTGGCAAATATTTAAAAAAGAAGAAAAAAAAATTTGAAGGGGGCTAATGACTTCAACTGTACATTTTGGTGGGATCCCATTCTTAAAAGTCACCAAATGAATCCCTGTTGTCAGGAGGCAATAGTGCACATCACCTTATTTTGAAGAGCTAAAATAAGAACTGGAGGAATGTAGAACATTGCTCAAGAACATAAGTGCTGTTCCTCCCGTAAACGTGTGAATATTCTGTAATGTTCACTTCCTTAAATTCTCCAACAATCAACCCGTTGAACCTGTGTGATGTGCTAAACCAAATAAAAAAAAATGCATCAACAAAAACAGATTTGGCTCATTGATTTACTCTGTGCAATGATTAGAAAAATAAATCATACACTTTTAAATTGTACAATATTAATATTTAAGCATGATGTTCAACAGATGCTATTAAAGACCTTATAGTTCACTTTAGGGTTAGAGATTGAGTTCTCAAAGCACAATAACATGTATTTCTGTATTCCTTGTTTCTTCCCAAACCTCACAATTTTGATCTTACTTGACAACCTGCTTTTTCAGCAGCCTAAGGATGGGCTAAAGCTTTTAATGTAATCAAGGATTACATTTAATATTATAGACAAAAAATTAACTAGTAACTGTATTTCCAGTCACCTCGCTGGGGGTTTTGTGGTATGATACACAGCTTTTGGAAAATCTCAGCAATTCAAGCGGTATTGTTTCAAAAGTACTTCAGCTTCCAGTAAAAGTCCACCCACAGGTATTACTAAAGGCCCTGGTCACGATCGTGAGGTTTGCAGTTGATCATCATCTCTGTGTTGAGTTTTGCTCTCATCTCAGGTAAAGACTTTTCACCTCATTTAAGCCCATTAGACTCTAATAGGATATTACTTTGTGAAATTATGTTTAATCATTTATCTTGTATTCTTTTATTACACTACACTTGTTAACAAACATGCAAAACATATTTTAATAATACACCTTTATTATGTAAATAAAATGCAATAATGCATATCTAAATGTGTAATGTGTGTGCACAGGTGTTGCTGATCATAATGAAGTTTCTGATCTCGCTGTGTGTGCTGATGATTATTGGTCAGTCATTCATAACCTCTCAAGTAACTGATTTGATATAATTAGGTAGGTTGACTGGATGTTTCTAAATATTAATTATGTCATGTTGTTTTTTTCAACAGGTGAAATAATCAATGCACAAACAACAAGTGAAATAATCAATAGACAAACAACAAGTGAAAGGATCAATGCACAAATAACAGGTACATTTTTATGTAATCTTCAACTCCACTAATGTCATACTTTTAAAAGTTTTATAATGTAATAATTCAGTAAAATAATTGATAATAAATGAAATTGCCAATTGATTTTTTTTTGTGAACTTTGAGAAACCTCCTGTTTCATTATTGTAAGCCTTATTTTATTAATCAAGCACAATGTATTTGGACTTTTTTTTTTAAATGAGTAATCCACTGTGCAGGTTGTTTGGACAAAATGGGCTAATTTAAGAGTCAACTATTGAAAAGGAAAGTCCCTTTTTTTAAACAATAATTTAGTTTTGGCCAATAATAATACGTATAGTACTTGTAGTAGTAGTAGTAGTAGTAGTAGTAGTAGTAGTAGTAGTAGTAGTAGCATACTTTACTGTCTGTAAAAAAAAAAAAAAAAGTTAAGCACTACACATGTAACCAAATGAGTCTGGCAATAGAGTTGAGGATCCACGTGCAGCTTCATTTACAAGAATAGTCAGTCAGGCAATAGTCAACCACAGGAGCTAACAGGTACATACAGGCAATTCAAAAGGCGAAGTCAAATAACAGGTCAGTATAGGCTGCAGATAGGATACACAACAAGGCTAGGATCAGGAAACACGACAAGGCATGGCATGGAAACACTTCATAAAGTTACAGAAAGTTAAACGCAAACAACTTAAGGTATCAACTAAGGATTGAACTGATAGTTAAGTAGTACAGTATAATCATAGGTTAATCTTGTTGTCATTATTCTCCCAGAAAGTGCCAATTCCAGCTTTGACCCATGCTATGATTATAACATTACTGATGACTACTGGAGAAACATATGGCAAAACTCATATGAGTTCTACTATGATAATGATGACACCATGATTGAATGGAGCGGCTGGTATCGGCTGTATCTGAATGGACAAAGTGCCCAGATGTCTGAGTGGTGTGCAAGTTATATGGGCTGTGGTGGTTTAACTGGACTGTATCTCAACGGTTCTCATCCAACACTTGAGGATGGAGTGGTGACCCGTGATGTTTTGGGAACTCACAGATGGCAAAACCAATGGGGAAGCTACAAATCCACATCCATCCAAGTCAAAGCCTGTCCAGGAGATTATTACGTCTATGAACTCGTCAAACCAGATCTATCGATCCCCAGACCTTCATACTGTGCAGGTGCAACCTTAACTCGTTTCTTGGTCCTAAGTTAAGCTGTATTTATTTAAATTGCTTAACTCTGTTGTTGTTTTAGAATTCTGGGTTAAGGTCATACACTGTTTACCTCTCGGGCCAAAAAATTACCCACTTTCACTAAACCTCTAGAATAAAGCAACTAAATTTAATTTTGATCCTCAAATCTATTTTGCATAAAGAAACAACCTCATCTTCATCACAAACTATGTGAATGTCTAGGATTTCTCTCAACAGTGTGCAGTATTTCATTAGTGTTAAATCAGTAGACAACTTTTTGACTAAACATTTTGTATTGCTGAAAGTACCTGCATAAGTGTAGAATGTTTTTAGCAAGACAGTATTCATAAAAGTTAAAGCAGAAGATTCTTTGTGTGTGCAAGTAGTTTTTGTGGTCTAAAAATGGTTTTATACCTGGTGGTACAAAACTGTTGTACCCTAAATGTGTACAGCCTTCATGAAAATGAAAAATTATTCATTGGGGTATAACTTCAAGATAAAAAAATTAAAATAAAAAAAAACACCCATGACCCATAAGTCAACAAGAGGGTTTATGAAACAAACAATTGCTTAATTAGTTAGTATCAGTGGTGTAAGAAGTCCATTAACCACAAGCCTTTCACACTCACTTATCACTCAATAACAGCACCTTTTGTTCTTGAATTTCTGAATTTTTAACTTTCTTAGGACCTGTTTACACTAATACGTTTTGCTACGGTTACGTCATCCCTCCACACTACATCGGAGTTTTCGAGCGCTGAAAACTGAGCTTTTTGAAAACGCTGAAGAGGCTGTTTACATTTTAAAATGCTACTGCTCCATGTTGGTGGGGATGGGGGAAATGGCAACATGTGAAAATGGAGGCATGGCTGCAGACATTCACCATCTCTGATTGTGGCTTTTTCCTCTATATTAATTAGTCTACACACACTTCAGTCTTACATCATCTCCTTGTAAGTTACGACTTCGCAAGTTTGATATAGAAAACAAACTCCCGAGGCTGTCTGGTAAATCTTTAAAGGGATCAGGGTACTTTATAACCTCATTCACATCATCCTGGCTACATTGTTTAATATTTATTTGACCGTCATCTTCACTGTTTGCATATTTATTACAAAACGGAGTCTAACATAACTGCCTTCTTTCATTTTCAATGAAAATACGAAACATACCCTCTCTTTTACTGAATATCAATTTAATAATCAATAATGGCCATATAACGTACAATAAGTTTATACAATAAAGGAAATAAAGGTAGGCAATCAGTCAATTGTGCAGAATCAGTGTACACGGTTATATTAATTAATATATTAACTTATATTTGCTCTCAGCCAAAACAGGTTGCCTGATAACAAGTAATAGATTCAAAAAGTCTGGGAATTTGTCATTGGATAGAGAACAAGATGAATTAAATATCACGTTTAACAAATATAGTGAGATTAGATCCAGCGGTAAATCCTTGATGAACAGTCCCACGTGCACAGCTCTCATCTGGGTAGATGACTGCCTGGAGCTTGGAGGTTCACAAATACTGCATCGCGTAAAAGTGTGTGTGGTCACTCCCCTGCTAAAAATTCTAGCTTAAACCAGCCTAGGCTGGTTGGCTGGTTTTAGCTGGTTGACCAGCCTGGTTTTAGAGGGGTTTTGGCCATTTCCAGGCTGGTCTTAGCTGGTCAGACGGGAAAATGACCAGCCAAATCCAGCTAAAACCAGCTTGACCAGCCTGGTTTAAGCTGGATATAGCTGGTTTTGGCTAGACTCCCTGCTTGGCTAGGCTGGTCAAGCAGGTTTTAGCTGGTCATGTCCCAGCCTGACCAGCTAAGACCAGGCTGGAAATGGCTGGAAACCAGGAAGTGGCCAAAACCCCTCTAAAACCAGCCTGGTCGACTAGCTAAAACCAGCCAACCAGCCTAGGCTGGTTTAAGCTGGATTTTTAAGCAGGGAATTGATGTGCAGTTTCATCAATACAGTGTGGACGGAGAGTTGTTCAGAAATGCTGGGTGAAACACCAGTGTGGACGCGGATCGTTTTCATTTTAAAGCGCCGTTTTTAAAACTAAAACGCATTATTGTAAACGAGGCCTTACTGTAAGCATGTCTTACCATTTTATGCATTTTAAAATGACGTATACAATTCAACTTACACAGAATCAGTACATTCATAGAGAATGTTCAGATTATATTTTTGTTTAAATAGGTTTGTGTGTTGCTAGGACCACTTCACATGAATTTATAATTGGGAAACTGTAAAATAATATATTAGATTATGTTATATATATATATATATATATATATATATATATATATATATATATATATATATATATATATATATATGAGCAATATCACACTCGTAACAGTGCGATATGGCTGATATGGCTGTATATGATATGCCATATCGCACTGCTACAAGTGTGATATTGTGTTTATACAACAGTTTGACGGCATAATTGTGTATATAAAAACAAAATCAAACACAGAGAGTTTCAAAAACCCTTTTGTATGTGGAACTACTTTCTTCCACATTGGATTCAAATCATAAGCTGACAGTTAAACAGCTGAGCGTGCATCTTTTAAACTTTAGATCTGTAGTGTCTGCTTGTTGCTGGCTGTATGTGGGCGGAGTAATACACAAAGGGTAAAGAGGCTGTAGGAGTTCTGATATTGCAGAATATCGCACGGCTATAAGCTAATCAGATTTGAGAACCAGTCAGAACTGTTGTATATATATATATATATATATATATATATATATATATATATATATATATATATATATATATATATATATATATATATATATATATATATATATATATATATATATATCAGTGTTACAACAATCTCAATTACATTCCTGGAGGACCTCCAGCTCTGCACTGCACGTTTTTTTGTGTCTCCTTAATCCAAACAAAAAAAGAAAGAAAAAAAAAAGACTTGTGATGGGTGTGTAAGACAACAGTGACATCCAAAACATGTAGTGTAGGTGGTCCTCCAGGAATGTGATTGAGAAACACTGTCATATATTATTATTTATCAGTATATTGTATGCTTTATTTCACTGCACTCTACTGATTTGTTCAACTGACTGGTTCAGATTCCTGCAATGAAATGGTTAGTTCACACAAAAATGAAAATTCTGCTATTAATTGCTCATCCTCTCATGTCATTCCTTTCCCATGAGACCTTCAAGTTAGAATATTTTAACTAAAAAGGAAAAACTCAGGAGTCACGACACGTTCAAAGTCCAGAAAAAGGACCAAAACCACTGTCAAAACAGTCCATGTGACTTCTGTGGTTCAGCTGTAATCAAACGAAGCTTAAACGAAATAACATTAATAACAGAATTTTCATTTTTGGGTAAACTAACTCTATAACTATCGAATTATAAGATTATATAATAGTCTAATTTTCTTCAGTGTAAATACAGTATTTTAACAGTACTTTTACATCATGACAGTTGCCTTCCCAAGCATCAGCAGTGACCCCTGCTACAACTATGAGTCTCTGGATCGCCCCTGGAGAGCCAACAATGAAAGTGGAGATGTCGTTTGTGATTTTTATTTAACCTGGAGTGGCTGGTACAGGCTTTTCTACTATGGAATGGACATCCAGATGCCTGAGACCTGTGCCAATGGATTTAGCTGTAACTCATATATGAGTCTGATACTCAATGGTCCTCACCCTCAGATAGAGGATGGAGTGGTGACCAGAGAAATCTGTGGAACTTTTTCTTGGAGCAGCTGCTGTGAGTACAAGACAAATCCAATCCGAGTGAAAGCGTGTCCAGGAAATTATTATGTCTATGAACTTGTGAAACCAGAGTACTGGTGTTCAGGATACTGCACAGGTACCCCAACCAGTCATTTTTTAAAAGGCATTAAATATATATTTTTAAACTATTTAAGATTGTCTTTTTACTTCTTTGTTTTAGATGTCAGCACCATTTCACAGGTGACTTCGACTGTAAGTTCTCAAACAAGCACTGGATCTAGCATCACAATGAGTAAGTTGTAAACATACTGTAAATGAAACATGTCTATTAGAAGTAAATTAAAAATAAGCACAATGAAAGTGACACCTGTCATGTACGGACTTTTAGTAATAATGCACATGCATGCTTTAAGACGCAACCTGATTATTATTATTGATTTTACATGATAGGAACCCACAAGACAAGTATACTTAGATAATGTAATTGTACTTTTAAGTAAATGTCAATGAACAAGTATAGTCTCAATATACTAAAACTGTTTAGTCAATATAAGTCAAGCTGTCACGGTCAGTACAAATCTGCCACTTCATGGACTACAAGATCCAGTCATGCACCACACACACACACACACAACAGTTCATGATCCTGACTGATTGCATACACAAGGAGGATTGTCAAGGACTGATTGCATGGACTATTTAAGCAGCACAGACACACACACACACACACACACACACACACACACACACACACACTGAGTCTTGTTTACTGCATTTGTGACATTACAAAGCGTTTCCTTTGTCTTGCTTTGCCGTGTTTGGACCTTCGCCTTGTTTGTCTGTTTATCCTGTCTGCTGCCTGCCTTCTGACCATATGCCAGCTTATTTGACTACAACTCTGGATTGCCTGTGTACATCTGCTTACCAGGTCCATGCAGAGACTGTTTAAAGAGCATGTGCAGGATACATTTTTTGAAGAGCGAGGGTGGGGGTGGAGGGGGTTGTAGGGGGGGGGGGGGGGGTTGGGTTGTTGTTGTCGTGTTGTATGATCAGCGGTGTTGTCGCACGTGTACTGTAAATCGGTATGGGGGTGTCGCGGGGTCACTTTTGATCATTTTGGAAGGGCACTTTCTATCCAAGACTAAAAAGGGCATGTGCACTGCACAGGTTGAGACCTTATGTGTGCACATGCCTGCTGCTTACCCCTGGTTTGACCATTGTTTTCCCGACCATTCTCTGTTTAATTAACTTGCATTTGGATCCACACTTTCGTTGTCAGCGTCACATCATGTTACACAAGCATAATTAAGTGTGATATTGATATACCAAAAGTACTGAAAGTAAATTTTTTATTTAAAAGAAGAATAATATACACTTGCGAGCAACATGAAGTACATTTTAGATAAGTACATAACAGGTAAACTAATAGTGCCCTTAATTAAAAAAAAAAAAAAAATCGTAAGGGTAGTCTTAAGCCTCACCTCTGAACCCAGGAGAGTGTGTAATTATATGAAAAAATAATAGGACACACAAAGCCAAGTATACTTAGAATATGCCATTATACGTTTAGGTATGTGTCCAAAAACACATACATAAATGCAATATTAAGTATATTTCTGAGAAGGACTTGACTAGTATGCAAGTACACTTCATTTTTTAGTTTATAAAAATTATACTAATAGTCAGGGCTTGATCTTAACACCTGCCACCCCACCAAATGAGGACAGATTTCAGCCGCGGTGGGTTAGACTGCCACTCCCACTAGCCACCCTGGCAGGTTAAGTTTTCTTAAAAGTAATGTATATCCACATACTCATTCATTCATTCATTCATTCATTCATGCATTCATTTTCTTTCAGCTTAGTCCATTTATTCATCAGGGGTCGTCACAGCAGAATGAACCGCCAATTTATCCAGCATTTGTTTTACACAGCAAATGCCCCTCCTGTTGCAACCCAGAAGTGGGAAACATCCATAAACACTTATTCACAGTCATACACTACAGCCAATTTAGTTTATTAAATTCACCTATAGTGCATGGGTTTGGACTGTGGGGCGAACTCGGAGTACAGGTCTGCATTCCCGTGGCTATACCGCGGGAACCGCGGTACCTGACAAGTTTTCTTGCGGCACGGGAATACATTTTCCAATAAAACGCGGTATAGCAGTCGAGAACTCTGGTGTTGTTTGAACGCGAGCGGAAGCTCCTCACTGATATATAACTGGATTGTTTTGATGTCTTATTAACAGATTATGAGCCGTGCAGTAACTACAGCATACTAGACCATGACTGGAGAAGGACACTCAATACCTATTTTATGCATGGCTATGTAAATGCAAATGATGACACTCTTGTAGAATGGGACGGCTGGTACAGACTCTTCATTAATGGATTGAGTGCTCAGATGCCTGAATGGTGTGCCTCTTATATGGACTGTGGAGGATTTACTGCTCTGTGGCTTGGTGGATCTCATCCTCAACTACAAGATGGAGTTGTTACGCGTGAAATTTACGGCTCCCTTTATGATCAGTGCAGTCGCTACAGATCCAACCCAATCCAAGTCAAAGCTTGCCCTGGAGATTATTATGTCTACAAGTTTACCAGACCAACAGTTTCCATCCCAGCTCCTGTATATTGTGCAGGTATATTCATTATTCTTCATCAAAGAATGGTGCTATATATATTTTAATAGTAAGCAGTAAATAATGCTCTCTTTCTGTTTTCTATAATAGTGTCTTTCACCACCCCAAGTGTCGACCCCTGCTACAACTATACTAGCCTGGATGAACCGTGGAGATTAACTGATACCTCTTACTATCACAATCACTATTATGGCATATGTGACTATAATGTGGAGTGGAACGGCTGGTACAGGCTGTTTTACAACAATCAGAGTGCTCAGATGCCAGAATCATGTGTAAATCAGTACATGTGTGGCTCTTATAACCCACTGTGGCTCAATGAATCCCACCCTCAGCTGGAAGATGGAGTGGTCCTCCGTCATGTTTGTGCTTCAGGATGGAGCGGCTGCTGTGCTTACACCTCCCAGGCTATAAGAGTCAAAGCCTGCCCTGGAGATTACTATGTGTATGAGTTTGTTAAGCCAATGATTTGCGCAGCTTACTGTGTAGGTGAGTATATACTGCAAAAAATGCTTTTCTTACTTAGAGTTTTTTGTCTTGTTTTTAGTCCAAACATTAAAAAAATGATCAAGAAACATTTCTTATACAAGCAAATAAAATAAATAAATAAATAAATAAATAAATAAAAAATGTAGTATCAGAAAAAAAAGTCAAAATAAAGTGAGTTTTTCCACAAAACCAGCTAAAAAAACTGCCAATGGATTAAGCAAAGTAATCATATTTTCACTTTTAAAATATGGTTATTTTACTTCCACGATTGGCAGATTATTATACATACATGTTATGTTCAGATATTGATATGCACATTTTCTAAATAACAGAGGTGGCAAATCAGATCACAACAACAGCGTCCATTCCACTCATTGAATCCATTACTCCACCAACCACAACCATGGGTAAGGTATTGTCTTGTTTCCTATATGCAGAAGTATTTTCATAACACATTATCTTTCTAAAGGTTTGTTATTATGTTCCATTACCCAATGAGAGCTGTACATCTAAATGCTCTTCTCCAGAAAAATTAGTTACAATCAAAAATCAATAAATAAAACAGCTCACAAAATAAGCACAGAAGGAGAGGACATTGACAACAGTTGACTATGCGATCCAGAAAAATAAGATCTTCAAACTAGAAACTTGTAGGCAAATGTGTTACAGCAGGTTGGAGCTAAAATTTGCAGAACAGTGGCCTTCAATTGGACAATCGTGAGACTTATGCCCCAGGTTGGGTTTAGGCTTTATGTGATACAGCTGTGGATACTGGGCATACACACATCAAATTAGTATATTTTTGACACTGTACAATAATTACCATTTTTGCAATAGTGAAAGGATGGGGGCTATACTGTAGGGTTAGGGTAGGTGTAGGGGGTCTATTTTAATGATCTGGTGCAGAGTCTAAAGCGCTGGGCGCAAAAGCATTGAGGGCATGTCTGATTAGACTTTGGCTATTTTAAGAACGAAAAAACATGCTCTGCACCGCAGTGCATGGTCTCACAGGGTTCAGCTTATTCTCTTAATGATGCATCGCTATTTACATGGCGGACTTTGTACGTGCAAAAATTAAAGCAATTTACTAGTGAGAAAACAGTTAAACAGAGCATCTGTAGCGTGAGGATAAAGAATGAGCCTCCTCCAATCGGCCTTTACTTTCACTTTCTCTGTTCCATGGATAAGGAAACGTGTTGTACGCATAGATCAGCCTACATAATTAATTTTGTTTTGTTAAGCGCAAAGATTTGTTTCAAAACTATTTCTAAAATCAGTTCTAATTTCCAGCAAATGAATAAAGGAACAATAATAACGAAGTGTGCTCAATTTTTTTTTTATATCCAAACACACATGCTGTGCCCAATATGGTCTAAAACCTGACAGGTGGACAGATCTAAGCTTGTTTTTAATAAAACAAATATAAATATGCATATAATAAATACTACTACTACTACTAATAATAATAATATTATACAAAAGCAAATTGTCATGAAAAACTGAAAAAGCTAAAATAAAAATATTTTTAATTTAAATATTTAATCCTTTAATTATTTTTCATTTGTAAAGATATTTGTGTTGCTGTACATGCTGTGTGTTTTGAAGCAATGTGTAAGCAAGGCACACTTTAGACCTTTAGCTGGTCTATTGAGCTGTCTATTTTAGTTCTGCATAATAGCAACGCGACAACGATGCCCCTTAACAAACCTCTATTCTAGACTGAAACAATTATTAGTCCACAAAGTGGCGCAAATGGATTTGCTATTTAAATAACATGACGGAGAACAGGAAAATTAAGGTTCTGCAGGTCTGAAAATAGCAACATGTTGGGGCAAACATGTCTTGCCCCTTATTGCGCCAGGTGTATGATAGGGCCCTAGATGTTAATAAAATACAGCAGGGTACTGTAAAATCTTGGTATACTTCAAACTAATGTATTTTTCATTCTTCATTTTAGGGCAAAAATAAGTTTGAAAAGGCTGAGCATTTGTGTAATGATCTTAAACATTCCGACAGCCCCATGCTGTAGGAGGCAGGGTTATAAAATCTTTTTTACACTGCAAGCTGTTTTTTCGGTGTCCATGTTAACAGATTAGAGCTTTCGTACTGCATGCAGAAGCAGCGCATCAGCATGAGGGTTGCTGAAGCAGCTGTGCCACGATAGTTTCAGCGCTGGAACTATTTTTGCTGCACTGCTCATGCTCAATTAAAGTGACAGTGCATTGATAATGACCAATAACACATGAAATGACACTAAAATTGTACCCAATAAATACAGCAATAATATCCACTGATTTATATATAGTCAATCAAATGAACTTAAACGATTAATAACAGCAACAATTATTAACAAAACCAAATGTAAAACAATTTAAGTATTAGTTTTGCAGTAGAGGGGAAATAGAAAGTGGCCGTTTTAAGACTGCTATTCACGGGAGTTGTAGTCCATAGCAAAGTGTATTGTGGGTAGTGTAGTTCGACACGCATGCTGGATGATGTGAGCTCGCTGTGTGCTGTGCAGTTAGAGCAGTGTTTTATTCGGCTTTATGTTCACTCGAGTTATTTCACACGGGAGCTGTTTGCACTGTAAACCTGACAACACGAAAATGGGTAAAAGAAGGGCAGGCATTATTTACTTTTGTTCGTCTCATTCTTTGCATGAGCATGAATTAACAAGCTGTTACTCTGCCGCTTGAGATTGCTGAAGCTGAGAAAGTAACACTAGTTTGATCATGTATAAATATCATTAAAATTATATTGTATAAATATTAATATAACTAGGCCTACAACATCCTGACAATCAAAAACAAAATAACATATCACAGGCGATTGTCTTCTGAGTGCACCAGACATGAATGACACTCCTCGTAGAGCTTGAGAAGCAGACAGTACTGTATAATCTATACAATTTGTAAAGAAAATAAAGACTTTCTGGTTAAGAAAACAACTTGCCGCAAGCCTTGGTGCAGATAAAAAAAGTTTTAAACAAGTGTATTTGTATATAGAGAGAGATAGATAACTAGAATAGACAGAGATAGAAAGCTCTTCGGCAGCTGCTGCAGACACAGCTGGTGTGAAAGGCAAACGCCTGCATGCTGCTTCTACTCTCCGTACACGCTGCTCACGCTCTGCTTTTACTTGCGGTGTGAAACAGGCGTAACATGTCATGCTGCTTGCTTGTACTTCTAAACACCACATTGATGGCTGATATGGGATAAAAACAGTATCATTACCATCTGGTAGTAGCATTGATCTATGCTGATGATCTCAATGGCACAGAAAAAGAACCAGCAACCTACTGCAGATGGTATATGTCCACCAAACAGAAAGAATAATGGTGAATTTGCACTTTCCATTCAGTAAATGTGGAGCAAAGGTGAGAGGAAGTGCAGCTTTTATACTTCAGAATGTGTGCCGTGTGGTTTGACGAGTTCCAGAACACGCCCACGATTGGATAATCACCATGGACTAATGATACCTCAGAGTTACATTACTAAAACATTACTAAAACAATAAACAGTTTTTCACATTGCACTTAACTCAGGGTTATTGTCATTCTAAACACAGCATTTTACCCATGGGTAAAGACATATTTTAAACCTGTAATTTGAAAAAGTTGTTAGCTCCGCATTTTATCCAGGGTTATTACACCCTGCTCTGGAGTGTAAGAGAGGTAGACATCATATTGTCATTACAGCAATCGACTGCTGTGTAAACACTGAGGAAAAGTTAAGATAACAATGAGGTAAAAGACATGTGAGACATCACAAACATGTAAATAAGAAAGTTAAACTGGGTCCTAGAAAACATCTGTTAATGATTACCCATAATTAATTAGAGTTTAAGATGACCCAGGGCGAAGGTTTAGGTTTGGGGTAGGGTTAGGATTAAAAATTTATAAAATTCAAAAGGTTACTGTAAGGAGTAGTTGTAGTATTGGGGTAGGGAGTAGACATGAACAGGGCCAGTGCGTCCATAGAGCCTAGGGCGGCAGAATAGAGTGGGTGGCGTCCGTGACATCTCCCTCACCACCCGCATTATGTCCGCGACACCTCCCTCACCTCAGTTATATCCGCAAACCCAGCCCCATTCCCTCTTTAGGGTTGAGGGAGGCATGAACCGGTCACTTTCGTTTTCACTGTAGGGTTAAGGGCGGCATTATCGTCCTTTGCCTAGAGCGGCAGTTCAGCTTGCTCCAGCCCTGGACATGAATAAAGCACAACACATGTCATTTAAGCTCCAGGAAAGTTTGCTTGTACATTCCACCTCTTTGTCTAATCATACAGTAGCATTTGTCTTGCTCAGATGTCTAATCTGTAAACAGACTGAGAATGGGCAATTTAAATTCCATTTCTCAGAACTACCGTACCTAGAAGGAAATATTCAAACTCTATAATGACTTCTTGAATAGCTTAAGGGTAACCAGAGGCTTAGGAGCGAAATAGTTTATCTTGAGATTAGTATTTTATACTGCAACTTGTTCCTTTTAACAGCTCCCCCTGTTGACCCCTGCTACAACTACAACGTTCTGGATGAGCCATGGAGAGCCACCAGCAATCAAAACTCCTCTCAGTTAATGTGTGACAGTGCGGTGAGCTGGAGCGGCTGGTACCGTCTCTTCATTAATGGTCAGAGTGTTCAGATGCCAGACACATGTGTTGATGAGTACAGCTGTGGCACTAATGCTCCACTGTGGCTGAGCGGAGGACATCCAACACTTGAGGATGGAGTGGTCACTAGAGATGTCTGCGCTCACTGGAGCAACAACTGCTGCTATTTCCAGTCCAATCCCATTCAAGTCAAAGCCTGTCCTGGAGGTTTTTATGTCTATGAGTTTGTGAGGCCGACCACCTGCAATTTAGCATACTGTGCAGGTACTGGACACACATTTAACTCTGCCTTCTGTTTATGTTAGAGATGATGGCTTTCTGTCTGACATTTATTTGTGTTTCTAGATGTGAGGTTTAACACTAGCTATACAACTGACACACCAGAGACGACCACAACAGAAACTGCAGCTGAAAGCACAACTATGACAACTGGTAATGTAATATGCTGTATCACAATCTGCAGGATTATTGCTCAGATCAAAGTGTTATGAGTGCCAGAATCTAAATCTATCTGAAATAAAAGTACAAAACCTGTCACTGAGGAATTTCCTTTTCAAAAGGTCCACATTTGTACCTAAAAGGTACAAACAATTACAAATGCACACCTTATTACCTTAGGGTGCTTTCATACCTAGACTTCTGTTTCGGAACCTGTCTCATTTGCCCAGTTAGCGCAGTTCGTTTGGCATAAGTGAATCCACCAATCACTCTCTGATCAGCTCCAAAACAATCGCTCCGAGATCGCTTGAATGAGGTGGTCTCGGCTTGATTGAAATAAACTCCTGAGCGGATCGATTGTAGTGTGAAAACGATGTGAGCCCGGTTATATCACAGTGTTTTATGGATATGTAATATGCATACGGCTATATGAGTAGGGCGGGAGGTCCTTCAACAGACATCCCGAGTCTTCCGCAAATGCACAGAGACTCCCAGATGCCCGCAAATGAGTGATAATCTCCCGGTAATCACGCCTCCTTACCGGTCCTCAAACACTCTTCTCACCCCTCCCGACCGCATCCCTCCTCGCTCTTCAGATACGTCACGCGCATCCTGTCAAACACCACCAAACCTCCCCTGACAGCTGAGCGGGACTCTGCAAAATAAACCATGAAACTCTGACCAAGGTGAGGAGAGTTTACTCACACACGTGACTTGTTTTAGCTCTTTTGGTCCATTAAGAAACTTTGCAGTGTGAAAGCGAACCGCACCAAGAACAAAGAGCAACAATGTGACAATTTAATCCCTGTTTCGGAACAAATGAATCGATTCACAGGTGTGAAACCACCCTAAAATGCACAAAAGTGTACCCTAAATTTGTGCACAAACAAATATTCAATTCAATTATTTTTATTTCTAAAGCGCTTTTTACAATGTAAATTATGTTAAAGCAGCTTAACAAATGCACCTGTAAGATACATAGGTCTAGCTTTTGAAAAGGTACCACCCCAGTGACAAGATTTGTACACTTTTTTTGAGATTGTAGGGAGGACATATACATCTGCAAATATACAGTATATATTATATATTTCTTAAAATATATAATTATTATATTCATTTATTTAAGAATCCGGTCTAATGGTCTGTTAGAAAACTTGTAATAATGCATATTAATAACTTGTCCATCTAGATGACAGAAACCCCTGTTCTGAACTCAACTGCTCCAAAGAGGAAAGGTGTGGGATGAAAAATGGTGTTTATGGCTGTTTATGTAACAAAGGCCACCAAAAACAGCGAGCAGCTCAAGACTCCTTTGGTTAGTGTGTGATTCTACAGTCAAATGTGAAATAAAAGGTGTTTTTGTGTCATTAATGATCATGTTTTTCTCTCAGATTTCAATGAGACCTGTGAGAGCAGCTCTGGCTCCATGTCTGTGTCTCGCTGTCAGCTTTTTGAAGCTGGTTTTTCGGCTGAGCACTTACACCTCAATGACCCCAGCTGCAGAGGAACCGTCCAGAACGGCAGAGTGGAGTTTAACTTCGACAACGATCAACACATCTGTGGCACAAATCTTGTGGTACGATCAACTACCTGTGTGTTAAATCTGAATTTTTTCACACATGTGTATGTGTTGAATGCTTGCTTCTGATTGGCTGTATGCCATTATTTTCAGACATACACACCAACACTAAAGTAGCCATAGCAGGTTTTGACAGCATTATAGCTCCATTTCACTGTGCTAAATGATTTAGGTTATCACAATAAAATCACACCAAACAAAACAACACAAAGCTAATATGTGTAGTCTTACACACAGAAGCTGTTTTAGGACAAAATCCTGACAAATGTCTGAAATACAACATATAAATTGTGCATATCCATATATGCATAATAATTGACTGTGGTCCCTTAAATTATTAAAAAATAAAGCACATCTGCTTCGTCTGCTTTGCAAACCTGGTTGTGAATTGTTTTCTAAGAATTCAACTGAGTCATCATTCAAGGCATCAATTCTTCTACACAAACTGTATACCTGTCTAAATATTTATAGACCATTTCAATGTGGTGATGTTGTTGACCCATTTCCTGCTTGTTATCAAAATATTTCATAATATAACAAGAGACAGTTCAATCATAAATTAATGTTACAACAGCTATCGTAATATTATTTATCAATATGTGGCTCTTTTTGGATTCTCGGAAGCTGTTGACTTTAAAAAAGTAAAACAGGAAATACGTTAAGACCATTGTTTTTGTTTACATTCCTCAAAATGGTCTAAAGCAACAGAAAGAACCAACATAGTCTCATATTCGCTTGTTAAGTGTGACATCCTGCAGAGTGGCCTCCAGGTCCAAGCGCTATATCAAACTGTATGGAGAGACTCATCAAATGGTAATGATAAACAATTACTAAGCGATGTAATAATTTTGATATAGATATATATATATATATATATATATATATATATATATATATATATATATATATATATATATATATATATATGTATGTATGTATGTATGTATGTATGTATGTATGCATGTATGTTTGTATGTATATATATGTATATTTCAAAATTATTATCATTTAATACTGTATATTCATGCCTAATGTCATGCCTAATGTCCAATATTGCATGATTGTATATAAAATTCACTTTATATATATATATATATATATATATATATATATATATATATATATATATATATATTTCAAAATTATTATCATTTAATACTGTATATTCATGCCTAATGTCCAATATTGCATGACTGTATATAAAATTAATTTTAAAGTGTGATATGACTACAAAGTGGTCATAAAATAATAATTTCGCATATCAAATGAGGAGCGAAGACCCGAAAACAGTATTCCAAGTCACCGATATGTCACAACAAGCAGATAACAACCTTGACCACCTGAGTAGTCTCCAAGGCAGGTCAATAAAGATTATAAAAATGAAAGGGCCCAAACAGACTTGCCTAGAAACTCTTTCAGTGATGAAGAGTGCAAAACAACATGCTACCAAAAACACTGATACTTTTGCCCACATCTCCAGCATTAATATATAACACACCATTATTTCAATTGACAACTGATCTTGGTCTTGGAAAAAAAAAAAATTAACTTCTAATTGCTAAATGTATAAAAATAATATCTCTGTGTTGTCTGCAGGCCAACGGCAGCCACTTCATCTACAGTAACTATATTGTGGGGACGCCGGGAACAGAAGGTCTCATCAGCAGAGTGAGAATCCTGAAGCTTTCTTTCAGCTGTGTTTATCCTCAAACACAAACACTTTCCATGAACGTGGAGATCAACCCACTGCAGAGGTGCCACAACACACTCATTCTGCTTTATAATTGCTGTAGTTTGCCTTATCAGACAATTACAAAGATGTTAGTTTTTCAAACTTTCGTCTTTAGTTTTGAAGAAGTTTACTGGTATTACTGTACATTGAACAATCTCTTATGTGAGGTCTGAGTTATAGCGATAACATATGATGATGGTTGCGGGTGTAGTACTTAGGAATATTTTCATCCCTACCTCTTCACATGTAATTTCACTAGAAGAAAGGGCCAAGGGGAAGATGTAGGCATAAGGGTATACATACAATTCAGCTGGACCTAAATGTGGTAATATCATGTTTAAAAAATATGTGTTTTATGCATGCAATAATTTTAATATACACATCTAATAATCTATTATACAGCACTGTGCACAAGGTCCTCCCCAGTGGTAAAGGGGTTTATCAGGTGCGGATGGTCCCGTATGTGGATGAAGAGTTCACTCAGCCCTTCACTGGTAGAGTGGATGCAGAGCTGGACCAGGAGATGCATGTGGAGGTTGGTGTTGAGGGGGTCGACAGCCGCCAGTTTGCCCTGGTGATGGACACGTGTTGGGCTACACCTGTGAATGACCCTGATTACAGTCTCCGCTGGGACCTCATCACTGAAGGGTAAAGACTTTTCTGCTCATTAAAGATCTTGGTAATAGTTAAAAAAAAATATACATTTTGAGAAAATAATCATTGATAATGACAAAATATCTTGAGATTTGTCTCTTTTTTTTTTACTTACAATCACTTCTGAGTTGAATGCATGTGATGAAATATCTTGCTTTGTTGATTGTGGTTGTTGATCTCGTCAGGTGTCCCAATCCTGAGGACGACACAGTGAAGCTGCTGCAGAACGGCGTCTCCACAAGCAGCCGTTTCTCCTTCAGGATGTTCATCTTCACTGCAAACTCCACTAAGCTTTACCTGCACTGTGCTGTTCACCTTTGCCTTCTGTCCAGTGAACAATGCTCAACGGTGAGTTTGGACCTCATAATTGATTTTTTGTTTTGTCACTAATAAGATAAATATAACAGAAATTAGAGTGCACAGATTGCTCCGATATTGTTGATCTTATTTTGGCATAACAGCACCATCTAGAGTTAGTCATGCGTCGCTGTCCAATAAAACAATGCCTATAGTATCTGGAAGCAGACTTGGATTTTCAAGTTGAGCCTTGCATCCTTTGGAACGCAGTGGTGCAGTAGGTAGTGCTGTCGCCTCACAGCAAGAAGGCTGGGTCAGTTGGCGTTTCTGTGTGGAGTTTGCATGTTCTCCCTGCGTTTGTGTGGGTTGCCTCCAGGTGCTCTGGTTTCCCTAACAGTCCAAAGACATGTAGAGGTGAATTGGGTAGGCTAAATTGTCTGTAGTGTATGAGTGTGAATGAGTGTGTGTGGTTGTGTCCAAGGGATGGTTGTGGCTGGAAGGGTATCCGCTGCGTAAAAACGTGCTGGATAAGTTGGCACTTCATTCCGCTCTGGCGACTCCGGATTAATAAAGGGACTAAGCCAAAAAGAAAATAAATGAATGAATGAATGACTTGCATTTTTAGACATGCATTGTCAGACAAAATGCACATAATGGAGCTAACAACATCACGTTGAGGGGTAGGGTTAGGTCTGCACATTAAAAGCATTACACTGTGTCCAGACCCTTCAGATATAATGAAACATGATAGTTGTGTGTTTAAACATGCCTTGTTTTCCAAACATAGTGTAGTTTAGCAATACCAGTAAATTCTGACCTTGTGGGGCCATTTTTTTTTTTTAAACGACTTACAAATCAGACAGAAGTAATTATTTTGAAAATTTTAAAATGCAGATTCTTGTATTTGGCCCACCTAATGCCTGGCCCACCCAATCAGGAGTTTGGCCCAATCTGGCCCACATCAGATAACAACAATCTTTTTTGCGATGCGTTTCATAACTGAGAAAGCAGCATACGATGTGACCGTGAGCTTTAAAAACATGTTTTGGCAAACCAGACTCATTTACAATTTGATTAAAGTATTCTGTTTTAATAGTTTTTAAACCATTTTAGCTGCATTAGATGGCAGAGAACCTAATTCAGCATAGAGCGCAGATTACTGTGCACATCAACAAACGCACTTCACTTTATATCATGTCATGCAGTCGTAATTCATATAAAGTCTTAAAGAATGCAGAGTTCAGCAGCACTGAGTGGGATAATCGGCAGATGTATTGAGCCCGCTTAAACATTATAGCATTTTTCTCAAGCAAAGAGCAAATATTAAGTTCACCATATGTTAATGACAAATCACAGGCAGCTTCAGCAGTGAAGTTCGTGCAAAGTGCAACATACAAAATTCAACCCACGAGTGCAAGGCACTTTGTTGAAGTTTGTGTCAAAAATGATCAATATCTCAAAGCATATCCACATCTTGCTTTTGCTTTGCTCTCTCCGTGCACTACTGCGTGTCTCTAAACTGTAAAAAGAATATCAGATGTTAGTAACTGAACTACTATTAATATCACTGACTCAATTAATTAAATAAGACAGCCATGTAAAGTGCTGTCGATTGCTAAATTTTCCCTTTAAATCTCTCAAATTATTATTTGTGATCTCCCTCAGTTATTGGACTTTTTAGCTGACAAAGGAAAAACGTCAAAAACATATACTAGATGTTTTAAACTGTTACTGTTTACTGTTGTGCTTAACAGTAGTGCAATAGAATATTGAAAATTCAGGATTCAATAATGAATATTGAATAAATATTGAGAACTCAAGATGTGTCAGCAAGCTAGTCGATGCACACACATAGAGCAATATGGCAAAGCATGTTAAACGCCATCTGTGTGTTGATTAAAACTTGTTAAATGTGAAATAAATGCTGAAAAATGTTTTTGATAGGCTATCAATGGGAATTGGCAGCCACTTACAAGTATAGGCTAATATGCAAAGATCTGCTATTCAAAAATGTGTCATTAAAAATAATAATTTCCATATTGGCTCTGGTGCATTAAATAACAATTCATAATAATGTTGAGATTTGTTTTTTTTAATTCATAAAATGTATAAAAAAATTTAATCTGTGAAATAATATCTAATGTTGATATTTTTTAAGCGTATCATCTCAAAGTTAGACATTCCAGCATCGTGAAAACACTAGTGACAGTTATTGTAAACATTATTACATGCATTAAAAGCAATATGGGTGATTCTACTGCATGTATAATTGACATTTCAAAAAGTTAAGGACTAAAACTCTGTAAAAACAGCAGTTATTTCCAGTTTCTTATTGAAAGCATCATTTAAATATTTATAATTCAGCTTTTGCCAAACATAAATAATTAAAAGTTTTACTTTTAGGGATTAAACAGTTTGTCAACTCTGTTATGGATAAATTTAGTAATGTGTAAAAATAACAATAAATCATACCAAGAAAAATTCCTATGGTTAGTTACTAAATTGTAATATATATATATATATATATATATATATATATATATATATATATATATATATATATATATATATATATATATATATATATATATATATATACTTTTTTGGCCCACCTGGAATGTCACTTGGTCCACCGTAACATTCCAAGCTGGAGCCGGGCCTGGTCATAAGTGACTGTGCATTAAAATAATGATGTAAACTGTGTATAAATCAAACCATATTCAAATTTTTCATTTGCGATCTTTAGTCTTGCTCGGAGCAGCGGAGAGAGCGCAGGGCTCTGGATCTCCATGACAGTACTTCACTATCTCTGGGTCCTCTAGTGTGGTCTGAACGGAGCTCAGGTACACAGTATTTATTTATGTCAATCAAGTCACATTAGGTTGCTCAAATGTAGCGTCATCATGCACTGATCTGTGTCCTTTTCTCCTTCACAGACATACAGACAATTGATAGGGTGCAAGCGTCCAGAGCATCAGGCCTGTGTGGCTCCTTGGTCATATTGCTGATTTCACTCGTGAATCTTCTTGCTTATTTAAACATCTAGAATTATTTGAACCATTTATTTCCTTTACGTCTCTGTCATATCTGATAGTTTAGTTCATTTTTTTATTTGTGGCAGAATTTCTATCTAATGATAATGTCAATCATAAATAAGTTTTGCCTGTGACTATACCATTTAATATTATACTTAATTATAAAATGTCCTTTATTTAAATATGATTATATGCATCATGTTTAAATAAAGTCACACTGTGAGGTCAAATCTGAGCTGTAGTGCATACAGTAATGTCACGTGACACTGTTTGACCTGTGTGCTTAACTGTTTGTAGCCTATTACAAATTTTTATTGAATGTCCTCTGTTCCACCCTAGAATAAAGGTAATGTAGATTTTTAAAGTTGATGAAGTAGGAAAATTGTTAAATTAAGTAGTTAATGAGATAAAATAATAATAACCTATTATAATAAGTTATTAAAATAGTTATTAATTGCATTATGCACCATTATAATAAACCATACCTATTTATTATGTACAATATACAATTCCAATACACAGTTACATATGTAAGATTATAAACAGAGAGTCAAAAAATACACCTCTAAAAAAGGCACTGTGATTTAACTGTATATATCATATAAATGTATCTGAATTGCATACAGTAGTCTGGCATGCTGAATTACTATAATAGAGAACAGTATGTGAGAAACTACCGCCCTTAAACAGGTTAACTGCTATTATACACATCCTTTGTTATTAACCAATGTGATATTCTAATTATTTATAATTATCTTAAAAGGATTGACTGCAGATGTTTGACAATAAGAAAACTGAAATGCATATAACTTGTTATTTAGTTTTTTTTTTTAATGTCTGTTTGTTTTTTCTTGTACTTGCTTGCTTATGTTTGTTGACCTGGCTGATCTGTGTCATCTGCACACAAACGTCTTAACCACAAGATGGAGCTGCTGACTTTCTATATAATACCTGCACAATGTGGTGTGTGTGTGTGTGTGTGTGTGTGTGTGTGTGTGTGTGTGTGTGTGTGTGCGTGTGGACTTAAGCAGTTTCTTTTATGTTTTGATGATCAACATTGTACATTGTGAACGTCACACATACAGTACACTCACACACTTTGTATTTTGTTGTAAAGTAGCAATCCGACAGAATGAATTATGTTGAAAATGTAAAAATCTAGATTGTTTCCATTGAGGGTTGGGTTTAGGGTATAGGTGGAGTGAAAATACAGCATGTACAGAGAAAACATCATTGCAGCTATATGAAGTCTCCATTAAAACAGCTGTAAATGTGTGTGTGTGTGTGTGTGTGTGTGTGTGTGTGTGTGTGTGTGTGTGTGTGTGTGTGTGTGTGTGTGTGTGTGTGTGTGTGTGTGTGTGTGTGTGTGTGTTTATCTTGTATTCTCTACATTGTGGAGTATGGCAATACCAGTTAACCTTGTGGGGACATACACTCACCGGCGACTTTATTAGCAAATTTCTAATCAGCCAATCACAGAGAAACAGAACGCGGAAGAAAGGGAATTTAAGTGCCTTTGAACATGGCATGGTTGTTCTTCCCAGACGGGCTGGTATTTCAGAATTTTAGAAAGTATTTCAGAAACTGCTGATCTACTGAGATTTTCACCCACAACCATCACTAGGGTTTACAGAGAAAGAGAAAATTTCCAGTGAGCAACAGATCTGTGGGCGCAAATGTCTTGTTGATGCCAGAGGTCAGAGGAGAATGGCCAGACTGGTCCAAGCTGATAGAAATGCAACAGTAACTCAAATAAGCACTCGTTACAACCGAGCTCTGCAGAAGAGCATCTCTGAACACACAACATGGCCAGCCTTGGGCTACAGCAGCAGAAGACCACACCGGGTGCCGCTCCTGTCAGCTAAGAACAGAAAACTGAGGCTACAATTCACACAGACTCACCAAAACTGGACAATAGAAGATTAGAGAAACGTTGCCTGCTCTGATGAGTCTCCATTTCTGCTGACAAATCCTTATGGTCAGGTCAGAATTTGCCCTCAACAAAATGAAAGCATGGATCCATCCTGCCTTGTATCAACAGCTCAGACTGATGGTGGGGGTGTAATGGTGTTGGGGAGATTTTCTTGACAAACTTGGCACATTAGTACCAATTAAGCATCTTGTCAAGGCCACAGCCTGCCTGAGTATTGTTGTTGACCATGTCCATCCCTTTATGAGCACAGTGTCTCCTTTCAGCAGGATAACACATCCTGTTAAAGCCTGAATCTTCTCAGACTGGTTTCTTGAACATGACAATGAGTTCACTGTACTCAAATGGCCTCCCCTGTCTCAAGACTCAATCCAATAGAGCACTTTTGGGATGTGGTGGAAGGGGAGATTGGCATCGTGGATGTGCAGCTGAAAAATCTGCAGCAACTCCGTGATGCTTTCATGTCAATATGGAGCAAAATCTCTGAGGAATATTTCCAGTGTCTTATTGAATCAATGCCACAAAGGATGCTTCGAAGAGAGTTCTGAAGGGAAAATGGGGTCCAACCTGGTACAAGTAAGATGTACCTTATAAAGAGGCCGGTGAGTGTATTTTTGGTCCCCATGAGGAAAACAACTCATAAATCAGACAGAATGAACAGAATGTATTTTTGAAAATGTAAAAATGCAGATTGTTTCCTGTTAGGGTTGGGTTTAGGGGTGGGGTTGAGAATATACAGTCTGTACAGTAGAAACAACATAACAGTCATGGGACGTCTCCATGAAGACAGCTTTGACTGTGTGTGTGTGTCTGTGTTCTGTAGAAAGTACAGCTATCGAAATAGATCTCATCCAACTTAAAATGTATTATTATATAAATGTGTTCACCTAGCATTGTATATATAATAAATGAAATGAATCTTATGGAAAAGGGGCTACCATAAAAAAATATCTTGTATGCTCATATGAAATAAAAGAACAGTGCAAACAGTAATATAATATTCATGAAATAGATCAATGATAATGATATTTCAACACTACATGTGCAATTGTTTTGCATTCCCATGGAGATGATCCTGATACTGTATTTGCGTCAGATGAGTGAGTGACGGTGTACTCTAATTTCTGAATGATCTGAAGAATGCTGCTGTGCTGGTTGAAGCTGTCATTTATTCAAGGTAAAATAGGGTGAGGTTGAGCCATCGCTCAGATCATCAGAAACGTTAGGGAATTGTTATTGTTTGATTGCTCAAACGGGTGCGGCTCATGATGGCTTTGATCCTCCCTGATTGACAGCCGGTTCTGCCAGTCAAAGCTGCCAATATGGGCCTGAAATAAAACGCTGTATTTAGGCCTACACTAAAATATCACAACACACACACACAATGCACGTCATAATGTCGCCGTTGTGTATTACGGGCAGGGCCACAAACGACATGGCACAGATCCACCCAAATTTCATAATCATATACTATTATAGATAAATACACAGCCTGTTTCTATTATAGTAATTTCAAAATGGAAAGCAATGAAAATAATATAGATATAGTTCATATCAATAAATGAGCAAGAAATGCATAAAATAAAATATTAATTAATTAAATTATAAAACTACAAAAGTGCTACAAGGTGTTGGTTTAGGTTTTGGTTGTAAATTTTGTCTCAGAAAACAGTAGCTGTCACCTGGGCGGTGTCCTGTTTTACAGCACTAAAATGTAATTTTAGTGTACTAATATGTATCATTTAGGAGTAAATAATTATAATGTATTAAACTACGTTTTAGCTTTTGGGTGCCGTCCAAGTAACTGTACCTTTCGTAAACTGAACTACAAAGGAGCCTCAATATTAAATATTGTATTTATATCATTTAAATGAAGCATCTATTTCTGGTTTTGTCATCAAACAAAGCTACAAATCACAAAGTGTTCAGAGTCCAAACTAAGAATTGCTGCTTATTTTTATTTAGATCGCATTAGCCACTACTAACATACAGTAGCTATTCATCCTGGGGTTTAACAAGTGAAGTTTTATAAACTATTTTCGAGAGGAGCATGTGATATGATTGATCCCGGCTGGCCTCTCATTTGTAATCAAAAATTATCCAATCAGATTGATCCTAGCTTACAATATGTAGACTGATTTCACCCTACTTCATCTTCATTTCAGAAAAATACCCATTTCCAGCTGCAACCCAGCACTGGGAAACACCCATACACTCTCCTTCAAACACATACACTGTGGACAATTTTGCTTACCCAGTTCACCTATAATGCATATCTTTGGACTGTGGGGGAAACCGGAGCACCCGGAGGAAACCTACACCAACAAGGGGAGAACATGCAAACTCCATTCAGAAATGCCTACTGGCCCAGCCAGGACTCAAACCAGTGATCTTGCTGTGAGGTGACAGAGCTACCCACTGTGCCACCAATAATTATTATTATAATTAATCAATATATTAGGACTAAACTGTGATGTCATCAAATGATTATTGTATATTTATTTTCACACATTGTTACACAATTATATTTTGGATAATAAAACACTATCATTAATGGTTTTACAAACTACACTATACAGGTCTCATTCTAATGTAAAAGCGTCAGTGTCTTTGACTAAGACATTAAGATTGATGTGGAGATTTTGGTATATTGCACATTTGTGCACATAGTGCAATGGTGGATGAGGTGCACAAATCAAGTACTAGAGTGAAAGTATGGGTCCCACAACAACACATTAATTCAGTAAAACCTGATTTGAACGATCAAAATCGGGTAAAATATGAAGACAATCAATATTATAATTAATATTATAACTAATTAATATTTTGGGGCTAAACTGTAAAGTTTTTAATAATAAAACAATATCATTATTATTTTTACATAGAAAAATAAACATGCATAGCGATTGCAAAAACAGGCCGGTTGCAATAGCAAACATGTCGTGTTGTGCGGTAGGATGCCAAAATAGAAAACTTAAATTTTACCGTACACCACATTTCTTTTATTGCCAACCACAGACATCTTTGACTAAAAGAGAGCTGAATGGAGTGAGGACCTAATTAAAAATGCTGGACTCTGCAGTTCTCGTTTCATATCAGGTAAGCTTATGCTCTGCTGAATCACACACATTGCCCATTTTAGATTGCAGCAATGATTTCAGCAAAAACAGTTACATATGGTGAATTAAACTGCGGACACTGAATGCAAAGAATAAAATGTAAATATGTAAGTACACATTCCCTGCCGTACAGGTGTGGTTCACGGTCAGAATGCAGTTGTTTTGCTTGTTGGTGATTTATTACCCAGGCCTTGTACAGCTTCGTCTTCTTTCCTTGTCTTTGGCAGAACCTCAAAGTTTTGAATCTGGTGATCATGGACCATTAGTTCTTGCACATGACCACACAAAACAAACTTGTAGGCATCTAAAGACTCGTAGGCCTTTAACTTCTCTCTTGTAAATTCACTTGGAGTTTAAATGAGATAGTTATATATTTCAGGCCGGATGCTTGGCTATTTCGTTTTATCCGATATTCATTGCGAGGGTGCTATTGCGATTGACCTGTCAGATTAATGCCGCTCACTTTAACGTTAATTTTGCTAAATCGCTGAGATTATCACTGGGTGACAAGCTGTGATAAAACGCTGCAGCCATTATGTAAATAATATATATAATATGTAATCAATTTAACTTATCTATAATACAACAACAAACTCTGTACTGCATTGGATGTCATTCCCTCACTGTAAATTGTTTTCACTAAATTTTGTTAGTTTTTGTTCTGCAATCTCGCTGTGCGCATCCTGTTTAGAATAACTAATATAAAGATATGAAGTATAAGATGAAGGAAAGAGTACCTGATGTTTGTCCATTGTTTACAAACCGGTAATTCATCTATACAGGTCACATTCTAATGTAAAAAGGGTCAATGTCTTTGACTGAGAAATTAAGATTGATGTGGAGATTTTAGTATATTGCACGTTTGTGATATACTAGTGCAGTGGTGGATGAGGTACACAAATCAAGTACTAGAGTAAAAGTATGAAGTGTTATGAAACTTTTTAATTTTACTTCAAATTGCAACAGCACTTGATTTTTGAATGTATTAAAGCACTGAAATTAATGTGCTTGTTCTTGAATGTTTTATAATAATAGTAAAACAAGATAATGACTACTAATAATTAAAGATAATTCAAGTGTGCAAAAAAATCAAAAAATAATAATATACATGTACAGAAGATACTAAATGTGTGTAATGAAAACAATATGAAAACATGCTTAATGTGTGCTATGACAGTGAGGATAATAGAGGACCATTAATGTGTGCTATTTTATAGTGTTTAGCTTTTAATAAAACCTGTTCAGGCAGTAATATGTCCACTTTTAAGCATTTGATACAGTATAGGATTAAACATCCCAACCTTATACAGCTGATTAATAATAAACAACTGACCTACAATTTAAGATTACAATTATGAATTGCTAACTAGAGACTCACTCTGAGCAGACCATTCAAATATTTGACCCATTCAATGAGATTAACTCTATAAGGATCATTTATATCAGTGAATTGCTACCTGCAGACTCAGTCTGAACCAGATCATTTGAATTAGTGAATTGCTTACTGGATGGACACTCGCTCTAGCCAGATAATTTGAATCAGTGAATCTCAAACTGGACACTCACTCTGACTAGAGCATTAGAATCAGTGAATTTCTAAATTGAAACTCACTCTGACCAAATCATTTGAATCAGTGAATCAACAACATGGGACTCACTCTGACAAGATAATTTAAATAAGTAAATCAACAAGTTGAGACTTATTTTGACCAGATCATTTGAATATGTGACTCATTAACTGTGGCTTTACTCTAACTGAATAACTTGAATCAGTGAATCAACAACTTAAGACTCACTCTCACCAAATTATTTGAATTACTGAATCAATAAATTGAGACTTACTCTGACCTGATCATTTGATTCAGGGAATCAACAACATGAGACTCACTCTGACCAGATCATTTCAATCAGTGAGTTGGGCTTAGTCTGACAGCATCAATTGAATAAGTGAATCCCCTACTTGAAATTCTCTCTGACAACAGAGACCTGATAATCTGAATCAATGAATCAAAACTTAAGACTCACTCTAATCGAAACATATAATTCAGTGAATCAACAACTTCAGATCGTTTGAATCAGTGATTCATTAATTGCAGATTTACTTTAACTGAAAAATGTTAATTAGTGAATCAACGACTTGAGACTTACTCTGACTAGACCCTATGAATAAGTGATTGAATCGTTAATTGGAGATATGAATCGTTAATTGGAGATTCATTCTAAAGGAATCAGGGTCAACTGGAAACTGAATAATCTGAATCAGTAAACCAACAAATTAAGACTCGCTCTGACCACATCGTAAGAATCAGTGAATCAACAACTTGAGAATCACTCTGACCAAATCATTTGAATCACTGAATCAACAAAATGAGACTCACTCTGACCTGATCGTTTAAATAAGTGAATCAACAACTTGTGACTTCCTCAGAACAAATCATTTGAATCAGAGATTTGTTAAATGGAGATTCACTCCAATTCAAACATTAGAATTAGTGAATCGTCAACTGGAGACTCACTCTGATCCAGATCATTTAAATCAGTGAATTGCTAACTGGACACTGGATCACTTGAATGTCTATCTGAATCATTTGGGTTGTTGACTCGAAATCAGATTCAGTAAGACCGACTGAATAATTAATTGAAATGAATAACATATCAAAACCTGCCTGACAATTTCAGTTTTAATATAATTTTACTAATATACATTTATTAAAAAGTACAATACTATACTTAAAATACAGTGAGGCAAACGTTTCCCAGGATAAAACTGCTAAGAAAAAGTACAGATAATGGATTAAATTTACTAATGTTAATACACTTTCATACTCTCCATCACTGCTTAAAATGTCTGTAATCTGTTTTAACCCATAAAACATTTGCAGTGTGTTCAGGAAGACTATAAACAGTGGAATTAATTAAAGTGTGTAAAATATACTAATAGACTGAAATGTTTTAGGCATTGAGTCTCCCCATAATTAAGATTCATCAGATTGTGTTGTAGTTGTTCATCAGTATTCATCTATTCAATGTTAAAAATGTATTTCAGAATAGCAGGTGTAGAAAGAAACACTGCCATTATGTGACGTGAATATGGTTTGAGTTATTGTTGGAGGTGGGGTATATTGTCACAACTGTCAAGCCATCACATTTGAGAAAAGTTACACCCACACGTAACACTGTCATGCATAAGATTGCTAAGCCCTAACGTTCATACCTCATTGTATTCTCAAGCTGGATTAAAGCATCATCGTGTTCTGGAGTTTACTGTGAAGATACATTTGGTCTCAGGTAACACACATTTTATTTATTATATACCTTTACAGTTTGATGTAACAATCCCAATTCAAATAACTGGCTTTGGTAAATGTTTATTATGTTTGTAAACAATAGCTTTTAGCAAAACAATACAGTCAAGACTCAATTGTTAAGGTAATGCATTGATTAACAACAGTGAATTCTTAATAATAAAGATAACATTTGTTTATTTATTTATTTATATATATATATATATATATATATATATATATATATATATATATATATATATATATATATATATATATATTTATATATATAAAGAGAGAGAGAGAGAGAGAGAGAGAGAGAGAGAGAGAGGGAGAGAGAGATAGAGGGATATTGATAATTCATATTAAGAAATACATTTTATTTCAATAATATTATCATATATAATAAAAAAAATATTTCAATAAATAATTTCAATAAGTAAAATATCATAAGATTAAAATATGAATATACTAAACTACAGTCTTTTCTAAATACATATTCTAAATACAATTGTTCATCCTAAAAGTTTGCCAATCCTGACTGATTATGACAATGTGTGTGTAAATGTTGACATTTGTATTAACTAGGATTAAGAAGTGCTATTGAAGCATTGTTTATTGTTAGTATGCGTTAATCAGCAAACAAATCATACAATTGTAATCCATGTAATACTATTCTGTGTATGAACTGTGACCAACGGATTTTATGTAGTATTTCCAAATGCTGAAAACAAGCTACACTCAGTTTAAGACAAATAAATAGTAAATAAATGCAACACCTATGGAGCTTTATTTTTTTTTATACTCAGTTTAATACTAAAAACCAATTCACAGTGTGTATATGTGTGTGTGTGTGTGTGTGCAGGTATTGAAGGTGTGCGTTTACCACAATGAGCTTTTCATTCTCATTGTGTGTTTTAATACTGCTATTAGGTGAGTGTTTTACATCTCTGAAGATATATTTGTGGCCCAATTATGCAAAATATATTCAAATATCACATCATAAATATATTCACGTCTTACTATATTGTCTTGTGAAATAAGCAATCTGTTCTTGTGCTTTTCTTTTAGGTGAAACCATTAATGGACAAACATCAGGTACTCTTTCCTTCATCTTATACTCCATATCTTAGATATTATATATTAGTTATTCTGCTTTAACCTGTGATCATTAGCTTTTTTAGAAAAACACAATAAATTGTTAAAGACGAAGAGGGAAATTATGTTAATTGAGAAAGTTTCATCATAAATAATAACATAGAGACACTTTAATAATTGAATAATTGTAATAATTAATGAAATGCATTTCTTAATTAGAAATTAATGGCTAAAGTATGATTTTATCTGTATTAATTGCTTTGAGAGCAAAAGCTGTAATGAGGAAACATTAAAATATATTTAGGGAAACACTGTAAATGCATTTAAAGGTTTGCAGATGTTTAGTCTAGTGAGAAATTAAAATATTTAACCCCATCTCTATTATTTCACAGCATTAAAGACAATCTATTTAAATAGTGGATTTAATATAAGAAATAAAGTAAAAGTTTGAACAGTTAATGGTTGTGCGGTGTGGGAACTCACTCTGAAACTATGCCCTAAAGTATTTTATGTCACTAGAATATGCATATTTTTATGTATGTCACAATAACGTAGTGTATAACTGATAGGGCGTTATTCTACGTCATGGAATTGAATCTTTAAACAACATAGCGTACTGTGTAGGTGTGTGCGTCCTGTCTACTGGCCTGTCAATCATTCTGTCAGATGATATCTTGAGATAAACATTCCGCATTGCATTATCAGTGCTCTCTCTTTTAATTATTGTGGTATTTCAGTTTGCATATTTGGAAACATTGAGCAGTTTAAATCCTCAAACAGAGGACTTTGGATTATTTGCCCAAATATTTTTTTTCTGTCACTTTTTTTACTTAAATACATCAAGACTGTCTTATGATAAGGCCTCCTTTCTATTTTGAACCCCTTTAGACCTGAATTATGCTCCAACTATCAGAAAAATGTAAAAGTAGGTTTTCACAGTTCTTGAGGCTCTGATAAATGAGACCAAAATATAATAATAAACATTCAACACCCTTCAAGTACGGACTAATACATATATATATACAGTCCATTTCTATGGACATCAGGTCAGAACAGTTGTACTTTACCAAATATTATACCAACATAAAATACAAAAAAATCATACATGATTGCTGGTATAATCTTGAAATTTATTTTCAAAATCACAAACATCAAAATTGCAATATTTTAACTTTAATTTTGAGGTTTTAGTTGAATAGATTGCACATTGTTTATAACAAACTTTATCTTCCTCATCACTCCACATAATGTCCACACCTGAGATAATTTCATCTGCTATATGCTCAAGAACTTTAGGATCTGTATATTCTGCATATACAATTGCTTCAGCAATGAATTATCACATTGATATAGATTTTTTTTTTTATATAAAAAAGTTGAATCGCATTATTGGAGATTTAAGTAACAGATCTTGAAGCCATTGTCCATCTTAATGGACAGACATGATCCTGATCTAAAGCTTGCAATGTTACAAAATATTTTAAACTTTAATTAGCAAGTGCAATCCCTCTTTTTTATATACAATCTATGAAATATTGGGAAACATAACAATAAATCTGAATAACAACATTGTAAATGTAGTTCACGTCTGTGTCTGGAGTGAAGTGATGCCCTGCTGCTTTTCAGTGGATTATTTTTTACATTACAACATGCTGAGCCTTACCGCTATTTGATTGGATGATAATCGTCCATGGACTTAGATGAATTAGATGAAATGCTCAGGAAAAAAAAAAAAACATGGGGTGAAGTGATGTCCATTGTAATGGACACAGGGTTCAATTTACATTGAGCTTTAAAAAAAAAAAAACTAATGCACGTAATAACTGTTCACCCTAAAACTAACAATGTGTTCTAGCAAAATAAACATTTTAAATGTGGACTTTAAATCTGAAATGGGTTTGAGGCAACCTGAAGGTGAGGAAATGGTGACAGTTTTGATGTTTTGGGTGAACTTTATGTTTAAAGAGGAACAGGTGAGTGATTTATGAAAAGTCATAACTAATTTGAAACAGTTTCATTCACACACTTTTATTGTAATGTTTCCATAACAGACCCTTGCAAAACGTACAATGTGCTGGAGAACCGCTGGAGAGCCACCAACAATCTGTATTCTTCTGAAATAATGTGTGACTGTGAGGTGAACTGGAACGGCTGGTACCGTCTGCTTTATGAAGGTCAGAGTGTTCAGATGCCAGACACATGTGTTGATGAGTATAGCTGTGGCACTCATGCTCCACTGTGGCTGAGCGGAGGACATCCAACACTTGAGGATGGAGTAGTCACTCGAGATGTCTGCGGGCACTATGAAAATGACTGCTGCTCCTTTAAATCCAATGCTATTCAAGTCAAAGCCTGTCCGGGAAATTATTTTGTCTATGAGCTAGTGAAACCTTCCTTCTGCTTTCTGGCATACTGTGCAGGTAAATATACTGACTTTTTTTTGTTTTCGTTTACGTAAGTCTTAATTTCATCTCAATTCATGGCCTTTTTTTCTCCCACCTCAGATGTTAGGAACATCAACACCAGCAACACCATTACAACTGGTAAGCCAAACTTTAATTTAAGCACCAATTCTCACTCATTATCATCTAGTGGCTCATTACCTGCATATTATTAAGATACTGGCTGTTTGTTGGACTTAAAAGTATATATTTCTGCATGACTTTATACTACATGCCTGATTCTACACAATATCTAAACCAAACTACTAAGTTTAGAAATATTAATAAGCAGCTGAAGCAGCAGTTTGTAGAGCTAAAAGTTAACCCTCTGAGGTCGCCAGATCACTGTGGTTGTGTGTGTTTAGCATTTTCTTTTTCTTATTGGTGCCAAAGACACTATTTTGATTACACAAAAAAGTGTTTTACACCACTCAAATCTGTAAAGTGTTTACTTTGTGTATACACAATAACAACAAAAGTGTGTGCTCTTGCAAAAGAAAATATAGGGTTTTTTCTTTCGTCTCACTGCAAACTGTAAGAAGCGCGTCAATGAAAGATTAGTTTAACTCAAATGATTTGCAGCAATCAGTTTCCTCAAACAGTTTGAGTTGCCTTAACTTATTGAGTTTTACAGTTCTCAGTTGGTTTGAGTTGCCGTCATTTATTGGATTTTACTGTGCTCAAATTACTTTGTTTACTCAATGGAGAAAGCTCACAGCGCTCATTAGGATTAGTTTTTGAACTTAAATGGTTTGTTGCAATCAGTTTCCTCAAATGCTTTCAGTTACCTTAACCCTTTGGCTATATATATATATATATATATATATATATATATATATATATATATATATATATATATATATATATATATATACTTATATATATATCTACTTTTTCAGTCTGAGCTCATCACATTTAAAGATTAACCACCATTTTCTCCCCCCTAAAAAAATGCAAGCGTGTACATCCATATTTCTCACATATTATTGTAGCACAGTTTGTGGTGAAAACAAGTTGATATTATATTAAATTTAATGAAAACAAAATACAAGTTGGCCAGGACTATCTAATAAGTAGCTAAAATAAGCACACGTCAGGGCATGTCAAAAAATCTTAAGGTTCCTAAAATCACCTCAGACCCCAGAGGGTTAATGGTTTATTAATAGCAAGAATTGTAGCTTAAAACAAATTCTAAGCACAGGTAATTTAAAGTGTTAATCTATTTAATAAAACATGTTAAATCAAATACATATTTACAAATTTGCATGCAAAAAAACAACAACCTGTATGCATGTTTAATGTGCAGATGTACATCATTTTTGATTGCTAGTTGCAATTATTTTAGTAACAAAAGTAAATTTGATGGCTAAAAGTAATGTAAATGCATGGGTAATGCGTAGATAAAAGTAGATCTGCAAATAATGCCAGAAAAGAATCTTATATGCAATAGTTAGACTTTAATTAAAGCCAAAACAAGGATCATTTTAACGTCAACAATACTTACAAACAATTGGCTAAAACATGACATAACAAAGGCCTTAAATAATCAGGTAATAATTCAGATACCAGTCCAAATTACTTGCAACTTGCAAAAGTCAGTTAGCATCCCATCTTAAATTATTAAATTAATAACAATTAACAATAATTAAATTTAAATAATTAAATTGTGCTGATTTTAAGGAGTTCTGGAAAGACAAATGCAGACAAACTGCAATTTTTCCAACCAAACAGTAATAGTTTTAAGTGCATTTAAGTATTTTGCATTAAACTAATTTAACAGTAATATATTAATTTAATTTCTCCTAAACAGTGGTTCCTCCTGTTGATCCCTGCACCAGTTACCATGCCCTGGATAACCCCTGGAGAGCCACCAGTAATCAATATTCCTTTGAAATAATGTGCGACTGTGAGGTTAACTGGGACGGCTGGTACCGTCTCTTCATTAATGGTCAGAGTGTTCAGATGCCAGACACATGTGTTGATGAGCACAGTTGCGGCACTCATGCTCCACTGTGGCTGAGCGGAGGACATCCAACACTTGAGGATGGAGTGGTCTCTCGAGATGTCTGCGGTCAATGGAGCAACAACTGCTGCTATTTCCAGTCCAATCCCATTCAAGTCAAAGCCTGTCCTGGAGGTTTTTATGTCTATGAGTTTGTGAAACCAGAGTTCTGCTCTTTGGCATATTGTGCAGGTAAATAAATATACTTACATTTCCCCTTCCTTTATGTTAATCATAGTCGTTTCAGTATATAAAATGTATCCATGATTTTTTTCCCTCCCAGATGTAAGGAACATAAACACTACATATACTACTGCCAATCCAAACACTATGTTTACCACAGAAACAACAACCATGGACACAATAACTGGTAATGTATTATGTTGGAAGATGCTTTCTGTGTGATTTATTTCTTCTTAAATGATTATGGCTGCATAAAGCAAGTGTGAAATGTTAAAGGTATTGATTTTGGCATGCAGGGCTTGTACATTATACCGTTCAAAGTTATGTTGTGCACACTCTTACTGCCACCTGGTGGAGGATAAAGGTGTTTGTTGTACTCTTAAATAGGAGTGTAAATACAAATGTGACCACAAAACCAACCATAAGGGTTAGTTTTTTTGGAAATCGAGTCTTATAAAACAATGCAAAGCTTTGAAAAAATAAAAAATAAAAATTACATCACATACAAACCACATTTAAAGTTCTTCAATGCATATTACAAATTAAAAATTATTCATTCATTCATTTTCTTGTCGGCTTAGTCCCTTTATTAATCTGGAGTCGCCACAGCAGAAAGAACCGCCAATTATCCAGCAAATTTTTACGCAGCGGATGCCTTTTCAGCCGCAACCCATCTCTGGGAAACATCCACACACACATTCACACACACACTCATACACTACGGACAATTTAGTCTACCCAATTCACCTGTAACGCATGTCTTTGGACTGTGGGGGAAACCGGAGCACCCGGAGGAAACCCACGCGAAGGCAGGGAGAACATGCAAACTCCACACAGAAACACCAACTGAGCCAAGGCTCGAACCAGCGACCTTCTTGCTGTGGGGCGACAGCACTACCTACTGCGCCACTGCCTCGCCTAAATCAAAAATTAAGTATTGTTATATTTACGGTTGTAAATTCATAAAATATAATCATGAAAAGTCATATTTATTCATATTTTGATTCGAATTATGTGTACTTGGCTATTCCAACAAATAGATCTATGCTATATAAGATAAAAACAAGAAATGTTACAAAAATATTGAGTCTCTCTCTTTTTCACAAACAGAATACGCCACTTCAGAAACAACACCAATAGAAAGCCAAGTGACAGAAGGCACCACAACTGGAGAAAGTGTGACAGTCAGTCAAGCTGCAACAGGTGAAAAGGCGATCACAGGTGCCACAACAACAAAAAGTGCCACTATGGACATGACAGCAAGCGAAAATATGACAACAATGACTACAACTTCAGAATCTACAACAACAACAGCACAAAGCACAGGTACATTTTAACAGAATGCATTTCTTTAATATAAACATACTGTACATGAGACCTCTCATCAAGAGTGTTGGGGAGGTTACTTTGGAAATGTAATAGATTACAGATTACAAATTACCCTATTTAAAATGTAATAAGCAGTGTGCCTTTTCAATTACTTTATAAAAGTAAATTAATTGATTACATCTGATTACTTTCTGATTACCTTACAGTAGCTCAGTTCACTGCTAGAATTTCAAAATCTCTCATCATTTAAATTGAGATTATATGATTTTAATTTTAATGTACAGCCACCACAAAACCAGACCGTATAACAAAAAAAAGTTTACAGTTGTTACAAAATCTAAATTTGAGTTAGTTGTATAACACATCTAAGATATTTTTGCAATTTTCATTTTTAAATCAAAGCAACTTAAATCCAAGTCAATCATATCTTAGTGATCAATAAAACTGCCAATGAAACATATGAGGCAGAGCTGTTCAGTTCACATATATACTGTAAATAATATGCTGTATCAAACAGAAACAACTAGCCAAAACTAGCTTTTCACTGGCCACACTTGTTTTGTTGGGAAATATATTTTATATGCATAAATTTGACTTTGACATGCTAAGATGACTTGATTTAGATGTTGTGTTATGTCCAAATGCCTCCTTATTCATTTAACTTCTTGTGTGTATTGTGTATTAGCTTGCTTGATTAGGGTTGTCGCAATGCAATCAGTTTTTATTTCACATGACTTTTTACGGATCAAAATTAAAGATTTAGCAAATTAATCTCTGACCACACCAAATAAGTATTTCTTAGCCACAATTTTTTTTAATGTGTCAAAACTATAGCTGTATAGGTGCACTTTTTAATTCAACAAAACTTTTCTTTAAAAAAACATAAAAAATAAATAAATAAATAAAAAGTATTGTCATGTAAAATATGCACAGTGATCGGTCCTGGCTAAAAGTCCCAGATCAGCAGTTAACTACACATAATAAACGGGGAGTAATCTCCCATTAAAGCAATGATATTGTTAAAAATATAATTAAAACATATTAACTAAGATAACTAAGCAAAAGAAAGCAGGTAAAACATACTTGTGTGATTGTGTGATAATGAAAGGATGATCACATGCACACGGTTAATATAGACCTGTTAATCTGTTCAAAGAATAATTTAAATGAAAGCAGAGACCGCTGCTGCTTACTAAAGAATATATTTATTTTTTATTTTTTTAATCTTGAGCTATCGAAAGCAGTAGGGCTGTGAGTGCACAATCATCGCTCTTTGTCCAGTACATTTCAAAGGAAACAGATCGCACCAGTTCCTCTAGGCACAGGATTCGCGCAAGTAAACAAGAGCACATGTGCTTTTTAACAGTCGCGTGCATCACATCACCTGTGTGTGCGAGGGATCATCCTCTCGTTCGGTATTTACCTTCTTTTTTGCTGTTTTGCTCGCGCGAGCACAGTTATTTTTGTTAGTCGTGTTGCTTCTCGATTCTAAGATCCCATTTGCATGATATTGGGCCAAGCTTATAGTCGAAGCCTGCTTTTAGGAAAAGACAACTTAAAAATGGTTTCCAACCAGCCAAAGTGGCTAGTGGAGCTGTCTGTCTAACCCGCCAGAGCTGAAAAATACTTGCAGTTGGCGGGTGTTAATGTAAAGCCCTGAATACATTTTATATATATATATATATATATATATATATATATATATATATATATATATATGTATATATATATATATATATATATATATATATATATATATATATTTATATATATATATATATATATATATATATATATATATATATATATATATATATATATAAAATGTATTCAGGGCTTTACATTAACATCCGCCAGCTGCAAGTATTTTTCAGCATATATATATATATATATATATAGGCTCACCATCAACATATGTGAATGAAAAATAGAAAAGGCTTTCTTGCACTTGTTTTACTTTATTTTAAAAATATATTTTTAGATTAAACAAATGCTCTTTTTCACAGTAATAACACATGAATAAAGGTTTAATGAGTAAAGCAATTATTCAGTAGGTTGTGTAATGCACTAAGAATATGAACTAGCATTAAGCAAAAGATGAAGAAAGTATAACACAATTTTTCTTATCTAATTCCTAAGTGACTCTTAAGTAGTGATGGAAAGAGCACTGAAAAAATACTCTAGTAAAAGTACAATACTTGCCAAAAAAGTATAGCACATAGAAAAAAAGCATCTGCTCTATACAACTACTACACACATCTGTGTTTTGACGTTGGTCTGTCTATTTCTAAACATCACTGGTCTTGAGACAGGTTAATGCACTTAAAGCCCTTTACAAAATAAAGTGTCAAGTAATAAATGCTTATTCATTCCTAAAAAGTTCCTCATCTATGTTAAATTGCATCTCTATATGTGGCAACATGAGTATAAACTGACCTTAAATACACATTTTATTGACAAGCATATTATTTTCACTCCAGAAAGCAGCACAACTCCAGGAAGCACAAGAACTTCAGACAGTACCACAATAGCTGAAACCCCAGTGGCTACAACACCTGCGACTACAGAAGCAGAAAGCATGACAAGAGAGGAAAGCACAACTACAAATAGTATGACAATAAGCACAACAACTCCTGAAAGCACCACAACTGAGACCACAACAACCGAAAGCACCACAACTGGCACCACAACTCCAGAAAGTACCACAACTGAGACCACAACAACCGAAAGCACCACAACTGGCACCACAACTCCAGAAAGCACCACAACTGAGACCACAACAACAGAAAGTACCACAACTGAGACCACAACAACCGAAAGCACCACAACTGGCACCACAACTCCAGAAAGTACCACAACTGAGACCACAACAACCGAAAGCACCACAACTGGCACCACAAATCCAGAAAGTACCACAACTGAGACCACAACAACCGAAAGCAGCACAACTGGCACCAAAACAACCGAAAGCACCACAACTGGCACCACAACAACAGACAGCACCACAACTGGCACCACAACTCCAGAAAGTACCACAACTGAGACCACAACAACCGAAAGCACCACAACTGGCACCACAACTCCAGAAAGTACAACAACTGGCACCACAACAACCGAAAGCACCACAACTGAGACCACAACAACAGGAAGTACCACAACTGGCACCACAACAACCGAAAGCACCACAACTGGCACCACAACTCCAGAAAGTACCACAACTGAGACCACAACAACTGAAAGCACCACAACAACTGAAAGCACCACAACTGGCACCACAACTCCAGAAAGTACCACAACTGGCACCACAACTACAGAAAGCATCACAACTGAGACCACAACAACAGAAATCACCACAACAGGCACCACAACTCCAGAAAGCACCACAACTGAGACCACAACAACCGAAAGCACCACAACTGGCACCACAACTCCAGGAAGTACCACAACTGAGACCACAACAACCGAAAGCACCACAACAACCGAAAGCACCACAACTGGCACTACAACTCCAGAAAGTACCACAACTGAGACCACAACAACCGAAAGCACCACAACTGGCACCACAACTCCAGAAAGTACCACAACAGAGACCACAACAACCGAAAGCACCACAACTGGCACCACAACAACCGAAACCACCACAACTGGCACCACAACAACCGAAAGCACCACAACTGGCACCACAACTCCAGAAAGCACCACAAATGAGACCACAACAACCGAAAGCACCACAACTGAGACCACAACTCCAGAAAGCACCACAACTGAGACCACAACAACCGAAAGCACCACAACTGGCACCACAACTCCAGAAAGCACCACAACTGAAACCACAACAACAGAAAGCACCACAACTGGCACCACAACTCCAGAAAGTACCACAACTGAGACCACAACAACCGAAAGCACCACAACTGACACCACAACTCCAGAAAGCACCACAACTGGCACCACAACAACCGAAAGCACCACAACTGGCACCACAACTCCAGAAAGCACCACAACTGACACCACAACAACCGAAAGCACCACAACTGACACCACAACTCCAGAAAGCACCACAACTGAGACCACAACAACAGAAAGCACCACAACTGGCACCACAACTCCAGAAAGCACCACAACAGGCACCACAACAACCGAAAGCACCACAACTGGCACCACAACTCCAGAAAGCACCACAACTGAAACCACAACAACAGAAAGCACCACAACTGAGACCACAACAACAGAAAGCACCACAACTGGCACCACAACTCCAGAAAGTACCACAACTGAGAACACAACAATTGAAAGCACCACAACTGGCACCACAACTCCAGAAAGTACCACAACTGAGACCACAACAACAGGAAGTACCACAACTGAGACCACAACAACCGAAAGCACCACAGCTGGCACCACAACTCCAGAAAGTACCACAGGTGAAACCACAACAACCGAAAGCACCACAACTGGCACCACAACTCCAGAAAGTACCACAACTGAGACCAAAAAAACCGAAAGCACCACAACTGGCACCACAACTCCAGAAAGCACCACAACTGGCACCACAACTCCAGAAAGTATCACAACTGAGACCACGACAACCGAAAGCACCACAACTGGCACCACAACAACCGAAAGCACCACAACTAGCACCACAACTCCAGAAAGTACCACAACTGAGACCACAACAACCGAAAGCACCACAACTGGCACCAAAACTCCAGAAAGCACCACAACTGAGACCACAATAACCGAGAGCACCACAACTGACACCACAACAACCGAAAGCACCACAACTGGCACCACAACTCCAGAAAGCACCACAACTGAGACCACAACTCCAGATAGCACCACAACTGGCACCACAACAACCGAAAGCACCACAACTGGCACCACAACTCCAGAAAGCACCACAACTGGCACCACAACAACCGAAAGCACCACAACAGACACCACAACAACCGAAAGCACCACAACTGGCACCACAACTCTAGAAAGTACCACAGCTGAGACCACAACAACAGAAAGCACCACAACTGAGACTACAACAACCGAAAGCACCACAACTGGCACCACAACTCCAGAAAGTACCACTACTGAGACCACAACAACTGAAAGCACCACAACTGGTACCACAACTCCAGAAAGTACCACAACTGAGACCACAACAACCGAAAGCACCACAACTGGCACCACAACTCCAGAAAGTACCACAACTGAGACCACAACAACCGAAAGCACCACAACTGGCACCCCAACTCCCGAAAGCACCACAACTGGGACCACAACAACTGAAAGCACCACAACTGGCACCACAACTCCAGAAAGTACCACAATTGAGACCACAACAACCGAAAGCACCACAACTGGCACCACAACTCCAGAAAGTACCACAACTGAGACCACAACAACCGAAAGCACCACAACAACCGAAAGCACCACAACTGGCACCACAACTCCAGAAAGCACCACAACTGAGACCACAACAACAGAAAGCACCACAATTGGCACCACAACTCCAGAAAGTACCACAACTGAGACCACAACAACAGAAAGCACCACAACTGGCACCACAACTCCAGAAAGTACCACAACTGACACCACAACAACCGAAAGCACCACAACTGGCACCACAACTCCAGAAAGCACCACAACTGAGACCACAACAACCGAAAGCACCACAACTGGCACCACAACTCCAGAAAGCACCACAACTGAGACCACAACAACCGAAAGCACCACAACTGGCACCACAACTCCAGAAAGCACCACAACAACCGAAAGCACCACAACTGGCACCAAAACTCCAGAAAGCACCACAACTGAGACCACAACAACTGAAAGCACCACAACTGGCACCACAACAACTGAAAGCACCACAACTGGCACCACAACAACCGAAAGCACCACAACTGGCACCACAACAACCGAAAGCACATCAACTGGTACCACAACTCCAGAAAGTACCACAACTGAGACCACAACAACCGAAAGCACCACAACTAGCACCACAACTCCAGAAAGCACCACAACTGGGACCACAACAACCGAAAGCACCACAACTGGCACCACAACTCCAGAAAGCACCACAACTGAGACCACAACAACCGAAAGCACCACAAATGGCACCACAACTCCAGAAAGCACCACAACTGGCACCACAACAACCGAAAGCACCACGACTGGCACCACAACTCCAGAAAGAACCACAACTGAGACCACAACAACCGAAAGCACCACAACTGGCACCACAACAACCGAAAGCACCACAACTGGCACCTCAACTCCAGAAAGTACCACAACTGAGACCACAACAACCGAAAGCACTACAACTGTTACCACAACAACCGAAAGCACCACAACTGGCACCACAACTCCAGAAAGTACCACAACTGAGACCACAACAACCAAAAGCACCACAACTGGCACCACAACTCCAGAAAGTACTACAACTGGCACCACAACAACCGAAAGCGCCACAACTGGCACTACAACTCCAGAAAGCACCACAACTGAGACCACAACAACCGAAAGCACCACAACTGGCACCACAACAACCGAAAGCACCACAACTGGAACCACAACTCCAGAAAGTACCACAACTGAGACCACAACAACCGAAAGCACCACAACTGGCACCACAACTCCAGAAAGCACCACAACTGAGACCACAACAACCGAAAGCACCACAACTGGCACCACAACTCCAGAAAGTACCACAACTGAGACCACAATAACCGAAAGCACCACAACTGGCACCACAACTCCAGAAAGTACCATAACTGAGACCACAACAACCGAAAGCACCACAACTGGCACCACAACAACCGAAAGCACCACAACAACCGAAAGCACCACAACTGGCACCACAACTCCAGAAAGCACCACAACTGAGACCACAACAACAGAAAGCACCACAATTGGCACCACAACTCCAGAAAGTACCACAACTGAAACCACAACAACCGAAAGCACCACAACTGGCACCACAACTCTAGAAAGTACAACTGAGACCACAACAACCGAAAGCACCACAACTGGCACCACAACAACCGAAAGCACCACAACTGGCACCACAACTCCAGAAAGTACCACAACTGAGACCACAACAACCGAAAGCACCACAACTGGCACCACTACTCCAGAAAGCACCACAACTGAGACCACAACAACCGAAAGCACCACAACTGGCACCACAACTCCAGAAAGCACCACAACTGAGACCACAACAACCGAAAGCACCACAACTGGCACCACAACTTCAGAAAGCACCACAACTGAGACCACAACAACCGAAAGCACCACAACTCCAGAAAGTACCACAACTGAGACCACAACAACCGAAAGCACCACAACTGGCACCACAACAACCGAAAGCACCACAACTGGCACCACAACTCCAGAAAGCACCGCAACTGAGACCACAACAACAGAAAGCACCACAACTGGCACCACAACTCCAGAAAGTACCACAACTGAGACCACAACAACCGAAAGCACCACAACTGGCACCACAACAACCGAAAGCACCACAACTGGCACCACAACTCCAGAAAGCACCACAACTGAGACCACAACAACAGAAAGCACCACAACTGGCACCACAACTCCAGAAAGCACCACAACTGAGACCACAACAACTGAAAGCACCACAACTGGCACCACAACAACTGAAAGCACCACAACTGGCACCACAACTCCAGAAAGTACCACAACTGAGACCACAACAACCGAAAGCACCACAACTGGCACCACAACAACCGAAAGCACCACAACTGGCACCACAACTCCAGAAAGTACCACAACTGAGACCACAACAACCGAAAGCACCACAACTGGCACCACAACTCCAGAAAGCACCACAACTGAGACCACAACAACCGAAAGCACCACAACTGGCAACACAACTCCAGAAAGCACCACAACTGGCAGCACAACGACCGAAAGCTCCACAACTGGCACCACAACTCCAGAAAGCACCACAACTGAGACCACAACAACAGAAAGCACCACAACTGGCACCACAACTCCAGAAAGCACCACAACTGAGACCACAACAACTGAAAGCACCACAACTGGCACCACAACAACCGAAAGCACCACAACTGGCACCACAACTACAGAAAGTACCACAACTGAGACCACAACAACCGAAAGCACCACAACTGGCACCACAACAACCGAAAGCACCACAACTGGCACCACAACTCCAGAAAGTACCACAACTGAGACCACAACAACCAAAAGCACCACAACTGGCACCACAACTCCAGAAAGTACTACAACTGGCACCACAACAACCGAAAGCGCCACAACTGGCACTACAACTCCAGAAAGCACCACAACTGAGACCACAACAACCGAAAGCACCACAACTGGCACCACAACAACCGAAAGCACCACAACTGGAACCACAACTCCAGAAAGTACCACAACTGAGACCACAACAACCGAAAGCACCACAACTGGCACCACAACTCCAGAAAGCACCACAACTGAGACCACAACAACCGAAAGCACCACAACTGGCACCACAACTCCAGAAAGTACCACAACTGAGACCACAATAACCGAAAGCACCACAACTGGCACCACAACTCCAGAAAGTACCACAACTGAGACCACAACAACCGAAAGCACCACAACTGGCACCACAACAACCGAAAGCACCACAAGAACCGAAAGCACCACAACTGGCACCACAACTCCAGAAAGCACCACAACTGAGACCACAACAACAGAAAGCACCACAATTGGCACCACAACTCCAGAAAGTACCACAACTGAAACCACAACAACCGAAAGCACCACAACTGGCACCACAACTCTAGAAAGTACAACTGAGACCACAACAACCGAAAGCACCACAACTGGCACCACAACAACCGAAAGCACCACAACTGGCACCACAACTCCAGAAAGTACCACAACTGAGACCACAACAACCGAAAGCACCACAACTGGCACCACTACTCCAGAAAGCACCACAACTGAGACCACAACAACCGAAAGCACCACAACTGGCACCACAACTCCAGAAAGCACCACAACTGATACCACAACAACCGAAAGCACCACAACTGGCACCACAACTTCAGAAAGCACCACAACTGAGACCACAACAACCGAAAGCACCACAACTGGCACCACAACTCCAGAAAGCACCACAACTGGCACCACAACAACCGAAAGCACCACAACTGGCACCACAACTCCAGAAAGCACCACAACTGAGACCACAACAACAGAAAGCACCACAACTGGCACCACAACTCCAGAAAGCACCACAACTGAGACCACAACAACTGAAAGCACCACAACTGGCACCACAACAACTGAAAGCACCACAACTGGCACCACAACTCCAGAAAGTACCACAACTGAGACCACAACAACCGAAAGCACCACAACTGGCACCACAACAACCGAAAGCACCACAACTGGCACCACAACTCCAGAAAGTACCATAACTGAGACCACAACAACAGAAAGCACCACAACTGGCACCACAACTCCAGAAAGTACCACAACTGAGACCACAACAACCGAAAGCACCACAACTGGCACCACAACTCCAGAAAGCACCACAACTGAGACCACAACAACCGAAAGCACCACAACTGGCAACACAACTCCAGAAAGCACCACAACTGGCACCACAACGACCGAAAGCACCACAACTGGCACCACAACTCCAGAAAGCACCACAACTGAGACCACAACAACAGAAAGCACCACAACTGGCACCACAACTCCAGAAAGCACCACAACTGAGACCACAACAACTGAAAGCACCACAACTGGCACCACAACAACTGAAAGCACCACAACTGGCACCAAAACTACAGAAAGTACCACAACTGAGACCACAACAACCGAAAGCACCACAACTGGCACCACAACAACCGAAAGCACCACAACTGGCACCACAACTCCAGAAAGTACCACAACTGAGAACACAACAACCGAAAGCACCACAACTGGCACCACAACTCCAGAAAGTACCACAACTGAGACCACAACAACCGAAAGCACCACAACTGGCACCACAACTCCAGAAAGTACCACAACTGAGACCACAACAACCGAAAGCACCACAACTGGCACCACAACAACCGAAAGCACCACAACAACCGAAAGCACCACAACTGGCACCACAACTCCAGAAAGCACCACAACTGAGACCACAACAACAGAAAGCACCACAATTGGCACCACAACTCCAGAAAGTACCACAACTGAAACCACAACAACCGAAAGCACCACAACTGGCACCACAAATCCAGAAAGCACCACAACTGAGACCACAACAACCGAAAGCACCACAACTGGCACCACAACAACCGAAAGCACCACAACTGGCACCACAACTCCAGAAAGTACCACAACTGAGACCACAACAACCGAAAGCACCACAACTGCCACCACAACTCCAGAAAGCACCACAACTGAGACCACAACAACCGAAAGCACCACAACTGGCACCACAACTCCAGAAAGCACCACAACTGGCACCACAACAACCGAAAGCACCACAACTGGCACCACAACTCCAGAAAGCACCACAACTGAGACCACAACAACAGAAAGCCCCACAACTGGCACCACAACTCCAGAAAGCACCACAACTGAGATTACAACAACTGAAAGCACCACAACTGGCACCACAACAACTGAAAGCACCACAACTGGCACCACAACTCCAGAAAGCACCACAACTGAGACCACAACAACTGAAAGCACCACAACTGGCACCAGAACAACTGAAAGCACCACAACTGGCACCACAACTACAGAAAGTACCACAACTGAGACCACAACAACCGAAAGCACCACAACTGGCACCACAACTCCAGAAAGTATCACAACTGAGACCACAACAACCGAAAGCACCACAACTGGCACCACAACTCCAGAAAGTACCACAACTGAGACCACAACAACCGAAAGCACCACAACTGGCACCACAACTCCAGAAAGTACCACAACTGAGACCACAACAACCGAAAGCACCACAACTGGCACCACAACAACCGAAAGCACCACAACTGGCACCACAACTCCAGAAAGCACCACAACTGAGACCACAACAACAGAAAGCACCACAATTGGCACCACAACTCCAGAAAGCACCACAACTGAGACCACAACAACCGAAAGCACCACAACTGGCACCACAACTCCAGAAAGCACCACAACTGAGACCACAACAACCGAAAGCACCACAACTGGCACCACAACTCCAGAAAGTACCACAACTGGCACCACAACAACCGAAAGCACCACAACTGGCACCACAACTCCAGAAAGCACCACAACTGAGACCACAACAACAGAAAGCCCCACAACTGGCACCACAACTCCAGAAAGCACCACAACTGAGACCACAACAACTGAAAGCACCACAACTGGCACCACAACAACTGAAAGCACCACAACTGGCACCACAACTCCAGAAAGTACCACAACTGAGACCACAACAACCGAAAGCACCACAACTGGCACCACAACAACCGAAAGCACCACAACTGGCACCACAACTCCAGAAAGTACCACAACTGAGACCACAACAACCGAAAGCACCACAACTGGCACCACAACTCCAGAAAGCACCACAACTGAGACCACAACAACCGGAAGCACCACAACTGGCAACACAACTCCAGAAAGCACCACAACTGGCACCACAACGACCGAAAGCACCACAACTGGCACCACAACTCCAGAAAGCACCACAACTGAGACCACAACAACTGAAAGCACCACAACTGGCACCACAACAACTGAAAGCACCACAACTGGCACCACAACTACAGAAAGTACCACAACTGAGACCACAACAACCGAAAGCACCACAACTGGCACCACAACAACCGAAAGCACCACAACTGGCACCACAACTCCAGAAAGTACCACAACTGAGACCACAACAACCGAAAGCACCACAACTGGCACCACAACTCCAGAAAGTACCACAACTGAGACCACAACAACCGAAAGCACCACAACTGGCACCACAACTCCAGAAAGTACCACAACTGAGACCACAACAACCGAAAGCACCACAACTAGCACCACAACAACCGAAAGCACCACAACAACCGGAAGCACCACAACTGGCACCACAACTCCAGAAAGCACCACAACTGAGACCACAACAACAGAAAGCACCACAATTGGCACCAAAACTCCAGAAAGTACCACAACAGAAACCACAACAACCGAAAGCACCACAACAGGCACCACAACTCTAGAAAGTACCACAACTGAGACCACAACAACCGAAAGCACCACAACTGGCACCACAACTCCAGAAAGTACCACAACTGAGACCACAACAACCGAAAGCACCACAACTGGCACCACAACTCCAGAAAGCACCACAACTGAGACCACAACAACCGAAAGCACCACAACTGGCACCACAACTCCAGAAAGCACCACAACTGAGACCACAACAACCGAAAGCACCACAACTGGCACCACAACTCCAGAAAGCACCACAACTGGCACCACAACAACCGAAAGCACCACAACTGGCACCACAACTCCAGAAAGCACCACAACTGAGACCACAACAACAGAAAGCCCCACAACTGGCACCACAACTCCAGAAAGCACCACAACTGAGACCACAACAACTAAAAGCACCACAACTGGCACCACAACTCCAGAAAGCACCACAACTGAGACCACAACAACTGAAAGCACCACAACTGGCACCAGAACAACTGAAAGCACCACAACTGGCACCACAACTACAGAAAGTACCACAACTGAGACCACAACAACCGAAAGCACCACAACTGGCACCACAACTCCAGAAAGTACCACAACTGAGACCACAACAACCGAAAGCACCACAACTGGCACCACAACTCCAGAAAGTACCACAACTGAGACCACAACAACCGAAAGCACCACAACTGGCACCACAACAACCGAAAGCACCACAACAACCGAAAGCACCACAACTGGCACCACAACTCCAGAAAGCACCACAACTGAGACCACAACAACAGAAAGCACCACAATTGGCACCACAACTCCAGAAAGTACCACAACTGAAACCACAACAACCGAAAGCACCACAACTGGCACCACAACTCTAGAAAGTACAACTGAGACCACAACAACCGAAAGCACCACAACTGGCACCACAACAACCGAAAGCACCACAACTGGCACCACAACTCCAGAAAGCACCACAACTGAGACCACAACAACCGAAAGCACCACAACTGGCACCACAACTCCAGAAAGCACCACAACTGGCACCACAACAACCGAAAGCACCACAACTGGCACCACAACTCCAGAAAGCACCACAACTGAGACCACAACAACAGAAAGCCCCACAACTGGCACCACAACTCCAGAAAGCACCACAACTGAGACCACAACAACTGAAAGCACCACAACTGGCACCACAACAACTGAAAGCACCACAACTGGCACCACAACTCCAGAAAGTACCACAACTGAGACCACAACAACCGAAAGCACCACAACTGGCACCACAACAACCGAAAGCACCACAACTGGCACCACAACTCCAGAAAGTACCACATCTGAGACCACAACAACCGAAAGCACCACAACTGGCACCACAACTCCAGAAAGCACCACAACTGAGACCACAACAACCGAAAGCACCACAACTGGCACCACAACTCCAGAAAGCACCACAACTGGCGCCACAACAACCGAAAGCACCACAACTGGCACCACAACTCCAGAAAGCACCACAACTGAGACCACAACAACTGAAAGCACCACAACTGGCACCACAACCACTGAAAGCACCACAACTGGCACCACAACTACAGAAAGTACCACAACTGAGACCACAACAACCGAAAGCACCACAACTGGCACCACAACTCCAGAAAGTACCACAACTGAGACCACAACAACCGAAAGCACCACAACTGGCACCACAACTCCAGAAAGTACCACAACTGAGACCACAACAACCGAAAGCACCACAACTGGCACCACAACAACCGAAAGCACCACAACAACCGAAAGCACCACAACTGGCACCACAACTCCAGAAAGCACCACAACTGAGACCACAACAACAGAAAGCACCACAATTGGCACCACAACTCCAGAAAGTACCACAACTGAAACCACAACAACCGAAAGCACCACAACTGGCACCACAACTCTAGAAAGTACAACTGAGACCACAACAACCGAAAGCACCACAACTGGCACCACAACAACCGAAAGCACCACAACTGGCACCACAACTCCAGAAAGCACCACAACTGAGACCACAACAACCGAAAGCACCACAACTGGCACCACAACTCCAGAAAGCACCACAACTGGCACCACAACAACCGAAAGCACCACAACTGGCACCACAACTCCAGAAAGCACCACAACTGAGACCACAACAACAGAAAGCCCCACAACTGGCACCACAACTCCAGAAAGCACCACAACTGAGACCACAACAACTGAAAGCACCACAACTGGCACCACAACAACTGAAAGCACCACAACTGGCACCACAACTCCAGAAAGTACCACAACTGAGACCACAACAACCGAAAGCACCACAACTGGCACCACAACAACCGAAAGCACCACAACTGGCACCACAACTCCAGAAAGTACCACATCTGAGACCACAACAACCGAAAGCACCACAACTGGCACCACAACTCCAGAAAGCACCACAACTGAGACCACAACAACCGAAAGCACCACAACTGGCACCACAACTCCAGAAAGCACCACAACTGGCGCCACAACAACCGAAAGCACCACAACTGGCACCACAACTCCAGAAAGCACCACAACTGAGACCACAACAACAGAAAGCACCACAACTGGCACCACAACTCCAGAAAGCACCACAACTGAGACCACAACAACTGAAAGCACCACAACTGGCACCACAACCACTGAAAGCACCACAACTGGCACCACAACTACAGAAAGTACCACAACTGAGACCACAACAACCGAAAGCACCACAACTGGCACCACAACTCCAGAAAGTACCACAACTGAGACCACAACAACCGAAAGCACCACAACTGGCACCACAACTCCAGAAAGCACCACAACTGGCACCACAACAACTGAAAGCACCACAACTGGCACCACAACTCCAGAAAGTACCACAACTGAGACCACAACAACCGAAAGCACCACAACTCCAGAAAGCACCACAACTGAGACCACAACAACCGAAAGCACCACATCTGGCACCACAACTCCAGAAAGCACCACAACTGGCACCACAACAACCGAAAGCACCACAACTGGCACCACAACTCCAGAAAGCACCACAACTGAGACCACAACAACAGACAGCCCCACAACTGGCACCACAACTCCAGAAAGCACCACAACTGAGACCACAACAACTGAAAGCACCACAACTGGCACCACAACAACTGAAAGCACCACAACTGGCACCACAACTCCAGAAAGTACCACAACTGAGACCACAACAACCGAAAGCACCACAACTGGCACCACAACTCCAGAAAGTACCACAACTGAGACCACAACAACCGAAAGCACCACAACTGGCACCACAACTCCAGAAAGCACCACAACTGAGACCACAACAACCGAAAGCACCACAACTGGCACCACAACTCCAGAAAGCACCACAACTAGCACCACAACAACCGAAAGCACCACAACTGGCACCACAACTCCAGAAAGCACCACAACTGAGACCACAACAACAGAAAGCCCCACAACTGGCACCACAACTCCAGAAAGCACCACAACTGAGACCACAACAACTGAAAGCACCACAACTGGCACCACAACAACTGAAAGCACCACAACTGGCACCACAACTCCAGAAAGTACCACAACTGAGACCACAACAACCGAAAGCACCACAACTGGCACTACAACAACCGAAAGCACCACAACTGGCACCACAACTCCAGAAAGTACCACAACTGAGACCACAACAACCGAAAGCACCACAACTGGCACCACAACTCCAGAAAGTACCACAACTGAGACCACAACAACCGAAAGCACCACAACTGGCACCACAACTCCAGAAAGCACCACAACTGAGACCACAACAACCGAAAGCACCACAACTGGCACCACAACTCCAGAAAGCACCACAACTGGCACCACAACAACCGAAAGCACCACAACTGGCACCACAACTCCAGAAAGCACCACAATTGAGACCACAACAACAGAAAGCACCACAACTGGCACCACAACTCCAGAAAGCACCACATCTGAGACCACAACAACTGAAAGCACCACAACTGGCACCACAACAACTGAAAGCACCACAACTGGCACCACAACTACAGAAAGTACCACAACTGAGACCACAACAACCGAAAGCACCACAACTGGCACCACAACAACCGAAAGCACCACAACTGGCACCACAACTCCAGAAAGCACCACAACTGGCACCACAACAACTGAAAGCACCACAACTGGCACCACAACTCCAGAAAGTACCACAACTGAGACCACAACAACCGAAAGCACCACAACTGGCACCACAACAACCGAAAGCACCACAACTGGCACCACAACTCCAGAAAGCACCACAACTGAGACCACAACAACAGAAAGCACCACAACTGGCACCACAACTCCAGAAAGTACCACAACTGAGACCACAACAACTGAAAGCACCACAACTGGCACCACAACAACCGAAAGCACCACAACTGGCACCACAACTCCAGAAAGCACCACAACTGAGACCACAACAACTGAAAGCACCACAACTGGCACCACAACAACTGAAAGCACCACAACTGGCACCACAACTCCAGAAAGTACCACAACTGAGACCACAACAACCGAAAGCACCACAACTGGCACTACAACAACCGAAAGCACCACAACTCCAGAAAGTACCACAACTGAGACCACAACAACCGAAAGCACCACAACTGGCACCACAACTCCAGAAAGTACCACAACTGAGACCACAACAACCGAAAGCACCACAACTGGCACCACAACTCCAGAAAGCACCACAACTGGCACCACAACAACCGAAAGCACCACAACTGGCACCACAACTCCAGAAAGCACCACAACTGAGACCACAACAACCGAAAGCACCACAACTGGCACCACAACAACCGAAAGCACCACAACTGGCACCACAACTCCAGAAAGTACCACAACTGAGACCACAACAACCGAAAGCACCACAACTGGCACCACAACTTCAGAAAGCACCACAACTGGCACCACAACAACTGAAAGCACCACAACTGGCACCACAACTCCAGAAAGTACCACAACTGAGACCACAACAACCGAAAGCACCACAACTGGCACCACAACAACTGAAAGCACCACAACTGGCACCACAACTCCAGAAAGTACCACAACTGAGACCACAACAACCGAAAGCACCACAACTGGCACCACAACAACCGAAAGCACCACAACTGGCACCACAACTCCAGAAAGCACCACAACTGAGACCACAACAACAGAAAGCACCACAACTGGCACCACAACTCCAGAAAGTACCACAACTGGCACCACAACAACTGAAAGCACCACAACTGGCACCACAACTCCAGAAAGTACCACAACTGAGACCACAACAACCGAAAGCACCACAACTGGCACCACAACAACCGAAAGCACCACAACTGGCGCCACAACTCCAGAAAGCACCACAACTGGCACCACAACAACCGAAAGCACCACAACTGGCACCACAACTCCAGAAAGCACCACAACTGAGACCACAACAACAGAAAGCACCACAACTGGCACTACAACAACCGAAAGCACCACAACTCCAGAAAGTACCACAACTGAGACCACAACAACCGAAAGCACCACAACTGGCACCACAACTCCAGAAAGTACCACAACTGAGACCACAACAACCGAAAGCACCACAACTGGCACCACAACTCCAGAAAGCACCACAACTGAGACCACAACAACCGAAAGCACCACAACTGGCACCACAACTCCAGAAAGCACCACAACTGGCACCACAACAACCGAAAGCACCACAACTGGCACCACAACTCCAGAAAGCACCACAACTGAGACCACAACAACCGAAAGCACCACAACTGGCACCACAACAACCGAAAGCACCACAACTGGCACCACAACTCCAGAAAGTACCACAACTGAGACCACAACAACCGAAAGCACCACAACTGGCACCACAACTCCAGAAAGCACCACAACTGGCACCACAACAACTGAAAGCACCACAACTGGCACCACAACTCCAGAAAGTACCACAACTGAGACCACAACAACCGAAAGCACCACAACTGGCACCACAACAACCGAAAGCACCACAACTGGCACCACAACTCCAGAAAGCACCACAACAGAGACCACAACAACAGAAAGCACCACAACTGGCACCACAACTCCAGAAAGTACCACAACTGGCACCACAACAACTGAAAGCACCACAACTGGCACCACAACTCCAGAAAGTACCACAACTGAGACCACAACAACCGAAAGCACCACAACTGGCACCACAACAACCGAAAGCACCACAACTGGCACCACAACTCCAGAAAGCACCACAACTGAGACCACAACAACAGAAAGCACCACAACTGGCACCACAACAACTGAAAGCACCACAACTGGCACCACAACTACAGAAAGTACCACAACTGAGACCACAACAACCGAAAGCACCACAACTGGCACCACAACAACCGAAAGCACCACAACTGGCACCACAACTCCAGAAAGTACCACAACTGAGACCACAACAACCGAAAGCACCACAACTGGCACCACAACTCCAGAAAGCACCACAACTGGCACCACAACAACTGAAAGCACCACAACTGGCACCACAACTCCAGAAAGTACCACAACTGAGACCACAACAACCGAAAGCACCACAACTGGCACCACAACAACCGAAAGCACCACAACTGGCACCACAACTCCAGAAAGCACCACAACTGAGACCACAACAACAGAAAGCACCACAACTGGCACCACAACTCCAGAAAGTACCACAACTGAAACCACAACAACCGAAAGCACCACAACTGGCACCACAACAACCGAAAGCACCACAACTGGCACCACAACTCCAGAAAGCACCACAACAACTGAAAGCACCACAACTGGCACCACAACAACTGAAAGCACCACAACTGGCACCACAACTCCAGAAAGTACCACAACTGAGACCACAACAACCGAAAGCACCACAACTGGCACCACAACTCCAGAAAGTACCACAACTGAGACCACAACAACCGAAAGCACCACAACTGGCACCACAACTCCAGAAAGCACCACAACTGAGACCACAACAACCGAAAGCACCACAACTGGCACCACAACTCCAGAAAGCACCACAACTGAGACCACAACAACCGAAAGCACCACAACTGGCACCACAACTCCAGAAAGCACCACAACTGGCACCACAACAACCGAAAGCACCACAACTGGCACCACAACTCCAGAAAGCACCACAACTGAGACCACAACAACAGAAAGCACCACAACTGGCACCACAACTCCAGAAAGCACCACAACTGAGACCACAACAACTGAAAGTACCACAACTGGCACAGCAACAACTGAAAGCACCACAACTGGCACCACAACTACAGAAAGTACCACAACTGAGACCACAACAACCGAAAGCACCACAACTGGCACCACAACAACCGAAAGCACCACAACTGGCACCACAACTCCAGAAAGTACCACAACTGAGACCACAACAACCGAAAGCACCACAACTGGCACCACAACTCCAGAAAGCACCACAACTGAGACCACAACAACCGAAAGCACCACAACTGGCACCACAACTCCAGAAAGCACCACAACTGGCACCACAACAACCGAAAGCACCACAACTGGCACCACAACTCCAGAAAGCACCACAACTGAGACCACAACAACAGAAAGCCCCACAACTGGCACCACAACTCCAGAAAGCACCACAACTGAGACCACAACAACTGAAAGCACCACAACTGGCACCACAACAACTGAAAGCACCACAACTGGCACCACAACTCCAGAAAGTACCACAACTGAGACCACAACAACCGAAAGCACCACAACTGGCACTACAACAACCGAAAGCACCACAACTGGCACCACAACTCCAGAAAGTACCACAACTGAGACCACAACAACCGAAAGCACCACAACTGGCACCACAACTCCAGAAAGTACCACAACTGAGACCACAACAACCGAAAGCACCACAACTGGCACCACAACTCCAGAAAGCACCACAACTGAGACCACAACAACCGAAAGCACCACAACTGGCACCACAACTCCAGAAAGCACCACAACTGGCACCACAACAACCGAAAGCACCACAACTGGCACCACAACTCCAGAAAGCACCACAATTGAGACCACAACAACAGAAAGCACCACAACTGGCACCACAACTCCAGAAAGCACCACATCTGAGACCACAACAACTGAAAGCACCACAACTGGCACCACAACAACTGAAAGCACCACAACTGGCACCACAAATACAGAAAGTACCACAACTGAGACCACAACAACCGAAAGCACCACAACTGGCACCACAACAACCGAAAGCACCACAACTGGCACCACAACTCCAGAAAGCACCACAACTGGCACCACAACAACTGAAAGCACCACAACTGGCACCACAACTCCAGAAAGTACCACAACTGAGACCACAACAACCGAAAGCACCACAACTGGCACCACAACAACCGAAAGCACCACAACTGGCACCACAACTCCAGAAAGCACCACAACTGAGACCACAACAACAGAAAGCACCACAACTGGCACCACAACTCCAGAAAGTACCACAACTGAGACCACAACAACTGAAAGCACCACAACTGGCACCACAACAACCGAAAGCACCACAACTGGCACCACAACTCCAGAAAGCACCACAACTGAGACCACAACAACTGAAAGCACCACAACTGGCACCACAACAACTGAAAGCACCACAACTGGCACCACAACTCCAGAAAGTACCACAACTGAGACCACAACAACCGAAAGCACCACAACTGGCACTACAACAACCGAAAGCACCACAACTCCAGAAAGTACCACAACTGAGACCACAACAACCGAAAGCACCACAACTGGCACCAAAACTCCAGAAAGTACCACAACTGAGACCACAACAACCGAAAGCACCACAACTGGCACCACAACTCCAGAAAGCACCACAACTGGCACCACAACAACCGAAAGCACCACAACTGGCACCACAACTCCAGAAAGCACCACAACTGAGACCACAACAACCGAAAGCACCACAACTGGCACCACAACAACCGAAAGCACCACAACTGGCACCACAACTCCAGAAAGTACCACAACTGAGACCACAACAACCGAAAGCACCACAACTGGCACCACAACTCCAGAAAGCACCACAACTGGCACCACAACAACTGAAAGCACCACAACTGGCACCACAACTCCAGAAAGTACCACAACTGAGACCACAACAACCGAAAGCACCACAACTGGCACCACAACTCCAGAAAGCACCACAACTGGCACCACAACAACTGAAAGCACCACAACTGGCACCACAACTCCAGAAAGTACCACAACTGAGACCACAACAACCGAAAGCACCACAACTGGCACCACAACAACCGAAAGCACCACAACTGGCACCACAACTCCAGAAAGCACCACAACTGAGACCACAACAACAGAAAGCACCACAACTGGCACCACAACTCCAGAAAGTACCACAACTGGCACCACAACAACTGAAAGCACCACAACTGGCACCACAACTCCAGAAAGTACCACAACTGAGACCACAACAACCGAAAGCACCACAACTGGCACCACAACAACCGAAAGCACCACAACTGGCACCACAACTCCAGAAAGCACCACAACTGAGACCACAATAACCGAAAGCACCACAACTGGCGCCACAACTCCAGAAAGCACCACAACTGGCACCACAACAACCGAAAGCACCACAACTGGCACCACAACTCCAGAAAGCACCACAACTGAGACCACAACAACAGAAAGCACCACAACTGGCACTACAACAACCGAAAGCACCACAACTCCAGAAAGTACCACAACTGAGACCACAACAACCGAAAGCACCACAACTGGCACCACAACTCCAGAAAGTACCACAACTGAAACCACAACAACCGAAAGCACCACAACTGGCACCACAACTCCAGAAAGCACCACAACTGAGACCACAACAACCGAAAGCACCACAACTGGCACCACAACTCCAGAAAGCACCACAACTGGCACCACAACAACCGAAAGCACCACAACTGGCACCAAAACTCCAGAAAGCACCACAACTGAGACCACAACAACCGAAAGCACCACAACTGGCACCACAACAACCGAAAGCACCACAACTGGCACCACAACTCCAGAAAGTACCACAACTGAGACCACAACAACCGAAAGCACCACAACTGGCACCACAACTCCAGAAAGCACCACAACTGGCACCACAACAACTGAAAGCACCACAACTGGCACCACAACTCCAGAAAGTACCACAACTGAGACCACAACAACCGAAAGCACCACAACTGGCACCACAACAACCGAAAGCACCACAACTGGCACCACAACTCCAGAAAGCACCACAACTGAGACCACAACAACAGAAAGCACCACAACTGGCACCACAACTCCAGAAAGTACCACAACTGGCACCACAACAACTGAAAGCACCACAACTGGCACCACAACTCCAGAAAGTACCACAACTGAGACCACAACAACCGAAAGCACCACAACTGGCACCACAACAACTGAAAGCACCACAACTGGCACCACAACTCCAGAAAGCACCACAACTGAGACCACAACAACAGAAAGCACCACAACTGGCACCACAACAACTGAAAGCACCACAACTGGCACCACAACTACAGAAAGTACCACAACTGAGACCACAACAACCGAAAGCACCACAACTGGCACCACAACAACCGAAAGCACCACAACTGGCACCACAACTCCAGAAAGTACCACAACTGAGACCACAACAACCGAAAGCACCACAACTGGCACCACAACTCCAGAAAGCACCACAACTGGCACCACAACAACTGAAAGCACCACAACTGGCACCACAACTCCAGAAAGTACCACAACTGAGACCACAACAACCGAAAGCACCACAACTGGCACCACAACAACCGAAAGCACCACAACTGGCACCACAACTCCAGAAAGCACCACAACTGAGACCACAACAACAGAAAGCACCACAACTGGCACCACAACTCCAGAAAGTACCACAACTGAAACCACAACAACCGAAAGCACCACAACTGGCACCACAACAACCGAAAGCACCACAACTGGCACCACAACTCCAGAAAGCACCACAACAACTGAAAGCACCACAACTGGCACCACAACAACTGAAAGCACCACAACTGGCACCACAACTCCAGAAAGTACCACAACTGAGACCACAACAACCGAAAGCACCACAACTGGCACCACAACTCCAGAAAGTACCACAACTGAGACCACAACAACCGAAAGCACCACAACTGGCACCACAACTCCAGAAAGCACCACAACTGAGACCACAACAACCGAAAGCACCACAACTGGCACCACAACTCCAGAAAGCACCACAACTGAGACCACAACAACCGAAAGCACCACAACTGGCACCACAACTCCAGAAAGCACCACAACTGGCACCACAACAACCGAAAGCACCACAACTGGCACCACAACTCCAGAAAGCACCACAACTGAGACCACAACAACAGAAAGCACCACAACTGGCACCACAACTCCAGAAAGCACCACAACTGAGACCACAACAACTGAAAGTACCACAACTGGCACAGCAACAACTGAAAGCACCACAACTGGCACAACAACTACAGAAAGTACCACAACTGAGACCACAACAACCGAAAGCACCACAACTGGCACCACAACAACCGAAAGCACCACAACTGGCACCACAACTCCAGAAAGTACCACAACTGAGACCACAACAACCGAAAGCACCACAACTGGCACCACAACTCCAGAAAGCACCACAACTGAGACCACAACAACCGAAAGCACCACAACTGGCACCACAACTCCAGAAAGCACCACAACTGGCACCACAACAACCGAAAGCACCACAACTGGCACCACAACTCCAGAAAGCACCACAACTGGCACCACAACTCCAGAAAGCACCACAACTGAGACCACAACAACTGAAAGCACCACAACTGGCACCACAACTCTAGAAAGTACAACTGAGACCACAACAACCGAAAGCACCACAACTGGCACCACAACAACCGAAAGCACCACAACTGGCACCACAACTCCAGAAAGTACCACAACTGAGACCACAACAACCGAAAGCACCACAACTGGCACCACAACTCCAGAAAGCACCACAACTGAGACCACAACAACCGAAAGCACCACAACTGGCACCACAACTCCAGAAAGCACCACAACTGGCACCACAACAACCGAAAGCACCACAACTGGCACCACAACTCCAGAAAGCACCACAACTGAGACCACAACAACTGAAAGCACCACAACTGGCACCACAACAACTGAAAGCACCACAACTGGCACCACAACTCCAGAAAGTACCACAACTGAGACCACAACAACCGAAAGCACCACAACTGGCACCACAACAACCGAAAGCACCACAACTGGCACCACAACTCCAGAAAGTACCACAACTGAGACCACAACAACCGAAAGCACCACAACTGGCACCACAACTCCAGAAAGTACCACAACAACCGAAAGCACCACAACTGGCACCACAACTCCAGAAAGCACCACAACTGAGACCACAACAACCGAAAGCACCACAACTGGCACCACAACTCCAGAAAGCACCACAACTGAGACCACAACAACTGAAAGCACCACAACTGGCACCACAACACCTGAAAGCACCACAACTGGCACCACAACTCCAGAAAGTACCACAACTGAGACCACAACAACCGAAAGCACCACAACTGGCACCACAACTCCAGAAAGCACCACAACTGAGACCACAACAACAGAAAGCACCACAACTGGCACCACAACTCTAGAAAGTACAACTGAGACCACAACAACCGAAAGCACCACAACTGGCACCACAACAACCGAAAGCACCACAACTGGCACCACAACTCCAGAAAGCACCACAACTGAGACCACAACAACCGAAAGCACCACAACTGGCACCACAACAACCGAAAGCACCACAACTGGCACCACAACTCCAGAAAGCACCACAACTGAGACCACAACAACAGAAAGCACCACAACTGGCACCACAACTCCAGAAAGCACCACAACTGAGACCACAACAACTGAAAGCACCACAACTGGCACCACAACAACTGAAAGCACCACAACTGGCACCACAACTCCAGAAAGTACCACAACTGAGACCACAACTCCAGAAAGTACCACAACTGAGACCACAACTCCAGAAAGTACCACAACTGAGACCACAACAACTGAAAGCACCACAACTGGCACCACAACTCCAGAAAGCACCACAACTGAGACCACAACAACTGAAAGCACCACAACTGGCACCACAACTCCAGAAAGCACCACAACTGGCACCACAACAACTGAGAGCACAACAGCTGGCACCGCAACTCTAGAAAGTACCACGACTAAGACCATAACAACCGAAACCACTACCAATAGCACCAGCGTTTAAGTAAGTGTTTAAGCATAATCACAACTTAGTGCACCAGAGTCATAAAAGGCAGCACCACTGACACAATTGGCTTCTTTTTTCTGTTAAACTTAAAACGGATTGCAGATTTGAATGTAAATTCCTACATGTTTTAATGTAGGATTAAATAATAATATTTTAGAACTTTTGCAAAATATTTGTTTTAGATTGTCTCCAGAACAAATCACTGTCACACAATGACTTGCCTAATAACCCTAACTTGCATAATTAACCTAACTAAGCCTTTAAATGTCACTTTAAGGTGAATACTAGTATCTTGAAGAATGTCTAGTCAAATATTATGTACTGTCATCATGACAATAATAATAATAAAATAAATTAGTTATTTTAGACAAGCTATTATGTTTAGAAATGCTCCAATTCAAAAGGCTGTCTGTAATCAGAAAAGTAAATGCTAACTTAAATGTTCCTTCTGTGTGATGAGATTTCTGACTTCCCATTTTGACCTTTAGACTCACACTGACTTGTTATTCTATTATCTGGCTATTCTGTGAAGTGTCTGTAATTCACCATATATTACATGCTAATAAATAGCATTTAATCTTGATAGCAGATGGTTTGACTTGTGAAAGCTAATGCACGCTATACATAAGCATGATTAACCCTCCCTTCCCAAAATGTCAATTATGTGTATTTTGTTTGATAAATGAGGTCCAATATTACTAAGAAGTGCTACACAGATCCTGATGCTGTATGCATATATACTGCTAAATTAATTGTATGTTTTTTTTTCCAACATATCCATGCATTGATCCATATTATTCCTTCTGTTTGCAGAAATAACGTAGAGATTTCCAGGACCCCAGGTCTATGTTCCTCATGGATTGCTGCTTTAATCACACCTGAGATCTCAAACTTTCTTCTCTTTTTGTCGTGCAGTTAACACTAATTTAAAATGTCGAGAAATTATTTATTTATGTATTTATTTGTTATATCTATTTAACATATTTTATTAATGTCTATACAGTAATAACGACTTTTTAGATGTCATAATCATCCTTTAAAATGGTAACATAAGACTGAATGTGATCTTTGCTTTCCACATACATATAGTACAAATAAATATATGAATATATGTATATATATATGTATTGTACAAATATATGTCTGTCACATTATTGCTGTAATGGGTAATAAATTATTATTTTCACATAAAGAATTGTCTACAGTGTTTTCTATTCTTATTTTTTCTTCTTGGAGAAAGCCTAATTTATTTTAGTTTGGCCAAAATAAAAGTTTTTAATTATTTAAATAACATTTTTAAGATCAATATTATTAGCTCCGGCGACGTGGTGGCGCCATAGGTAGTGCTGTCACCTCACAGCAAGAAGGTCGCTGGTTTGAGCCTCGGCTGGGTCAGTTGGTGTTTGTGTGTGGAGTTTGCATGTTCTCCCCGTGTTGGCGTGGGTTTCCTCCGAGTGCTTCTGTTTCCCCCACAAGTCCAAAGATATGCGGTACTGGTGAATTGGGTAGGCTAAATTGTCCGTAGTGTATGAGTGTGTATGGATGTTTCCCAGAGATGGGTTGCGGCCAGAAGGGCATCCGCTGAGTTAAACATATGCGGGGTAAGTTGGTGGTTCGTTCCGCTGTGGCGACCCCAGGTTAATAAAGGGACTAATTCGAAAAGAAAATGAATGAATGAAACCTATTTTACCCCATTTGCAAGATGTAAGATAAGTATTTGGTGTCTCCACAAAGCGTCTGTAAAGTTTCAGCTCAAAACACTCATCAGATTATTTATTATATAATGTAGAGTTTGCCCATTTTGGTGTCTGAGTACAGTCTAGCTGTTTTTGTATGTTTAGTATATTTCAAACCGGTGGAAAGCACCAACTAATAAATCAATGTTAATCATTTTAATAATTTCACACAACTCTTGCTTTTATTGTCAAGGCTTGTGTGCAGGGCTTTACATTAACACCCGCCAACCCGCCAAATGCGGGTAGATTTCAGCGGTGGCGGGTAAGACAGACACTCCCACTAGCCACTTTGGCTGGTTGAAAATAGTTTCCCCAGACAATAATTCTTAAAAGCAGGGTTCGACAATAAGGATGGTCCAACATGCATGCAAAGGCGATCTTAGAATGAAGAAGCAACACGAATGACAAAAATAATTGCAATAGAAAGCAGGTGAATACCAAATGAGAGGATGATCAATCGCGCTTAGGTGATGCGCGTGACTGTTTATAACGCGTGCGCGCTCCTGTTTCCTTTTGTGAAGCAACTTTGTCTAGAAACACAACTGATGTGATCAGTTCTCTTTCAAATAGACTAGACAACAAGTGATGAACATGCACCCACAGTCTTGCTGCTTTCATGAGCTCCAGATTTGTCTTTTTGTAAGCAGCGCCAGTTGCTTTCGCTTTAACCATTCTTTGAGCAGATTATTTATGGGTCTATCATTAACTATGTGTGTGTGATCATCCTTTCTGTATCACACACGGTATGTTTTTACCTGCTTTCTTCATGTTAATATGGTTTAATTATAATTTTTTACAATAACATGGCTTTAATGAGAGATTACTCCCCATTTATGTGTAGTTAACTGGTGATCTGGGACCTTTAGCCAGCATAGATTACTGTGCATATGTTTTGTTAAATAAAAACTATGGTATACAGCTATATTAAGCTTTTTTTTTTTTTGACACATTTAATAACACAATTTGTGGCTAAGAAATAATTAACTGTTTATGTATACTGTGGTCAGAGATAAATTGGGTGAATTTAAATCCTTCATTTTGAGCTCTGAAAATAATGTGAAATAAAAACTAATTGTAATACTATGAAACCCTGACCCATTTGCTCTTGATTATTGAGCAAGCTCATACACGACACACAAAAAGTGAAATAAATGAGGAGGCAGATGCGCAAACTCTAAATCAAGTAATTTTACCATGTCAAAGTCATATTTATGTGTATAATATATATTTTCCCAACAATAAAAGTGTGGCTAGTGTTATGTCCCGACCAGTCTAGGATTGGTGGGAACAATAACAAAGTGTAAATAAACAAAGAAATAAACTCAAATACTCAATTTAGGGTTTTCCCCTTCTCCTGTCCCAACTCACAATAATCACAACGCTTATTAAGTAGTATCAAGATTTATTATTTTCTTAGACAACAAAGATAGAAGCATCTCTTCGGAAGGAAATCCAGGCCAAAAAAAAATAAACAAAAAGACAGCTAACTTGCGGAGAAATCATTCTAACTTACCTGCTCAAATAAAAGTACCCCAAATAAAATTACAGCAAACTTCCCTTTCGCCCTCGCTGCCACAAACCAGGAGAAAATGTTTTAAAGTAAATGGCGATTCCCAACCTACTGCTTCTGTTTCTAACCAAAAATCTTATATATATATATATATATATATATATATATATATATATATATATATATATATATATATATATATATATATATATATTAATCAGTGAAAAGCCAACAGGCTCAGATTTAACAGAGAGCCGTTTTAGAAAAGAATTAAATTGTCAGTAAAAGAAATCAATCAATTATCACACCAAGTCAACCAATAATTTGGGGCAGGAGATAGGAGACGCTCGGTACAACAGCAGCGGCAACGACGACGGAGATTTGCGACCTGCACCGAGCAGAAAGATCTCCCCATTGTTCCTCTACTCCAGCTTATATACGCTCCCACACGCAACACGGCTGGACCGCAATCAAGCGCAGCTCTAGAGGGAGGGTGAGAGAGAGAGAGAGAGAAAGCTGCGCATGCTCCACAGCGCACAACACAACATCAGCTCCAAATGCATAAACAAAACACAAATCTGTATATATATAATATTTATATATATATAAAATAAATAAACAAATAATTAATATGTTCTATAACGTAACACTAGTTAAAATGGCGGGTGGCTAATGTTGGAAAACTATTAGACACAGTGGCTGGTGATCAAAAAAGTTAATGTCAAGCCCTGCTTGCATTCATTAGTGATACACTTTTAAACATAGAAGACTTCTATGTCATGTGTTTAGTCACTTAATGAAAACATTATAATCTGCAATTCAATTTGTCCGATCTTCAATTCGTCTGCTCACCCCCACAGACCAACCTTATTAGTTTACTTATTATTCAGTGTATGTGCACAGATGTGGACAGGAACATCCCTTCATTTATAATACACACATTTATTAGACAGAAGTACTGTGAAGTCAAAAAGAGGCTGAGCTGTCAATCATTCCAGCCTGGGATTCCCTGCGTTTATTTCTGCTCCGCTGATCTTCCTCCTGCAGTATTCATAGTCTCATCAATAGATCATCACACTGACTTTCAACCAATTAAAACAGAAATCTCACCTACGCTCTCACATGATTGGTTGCATGAATAATGTTGTGATGTACGGGATGTTACCCATTGACAGATGCATAATTTAAGGGGTAGCCATTACAGCATTGAGTAGATGAAATATTGTGGAATATTGTGTGCAGAATTTCAAAGCAAATATAAAAAAACAAAACTACATACAATTACATTTAAACAAACAAAGAATAAAAGGAACAGTCCAACTGGGAGACACAATAATAACTGAAGTGTATTCTAAAGTAGTTTAATAAATCAATTAATCAAAAAATTAGGTTAATTTCTAATTACTGCAGTATTATGCAACCACATTTAAGATGTGGTAAAAGTCTCTCACAACTCATTTCATGCATCTATACATTATAAGACCACCCTATGTACAGTATAATTCATCCTGCATAATTAAAAGCATAGTTGCATAAGTAATGTTATGATGCACGTGATGTTACCCGCTGACAAATGCATAATTTAAGAAGTAGCCATTAAAGCATTGAGTAGATATTATATTCTGCTTCCTTGCCTACAGAATTTCAGAGCAAATATTAAAAGACAAACAAAGAACAAAAGAAGGAACAGTCCAACTAGGAGACACAATAATAACTGAAGTGTATTCTAGTTTAACCAATTAATCAATCAATAGATCAACATGTTATTTTAAGTTCTAATTATTACCATATTATGCAACCACATTAAAGACGTTAAAAAGTCTACCACACCAGCTTATTTCATGCATCTGCAATTATTGTGTACTATAGTAGCTTATAGCCTTTAAAAAAAGGTCAATATTGCCTTGTTGTCTCTCATCTCGTGCAGTGCACGCGCATTGAACTGCAAGTAACACAGACAGAGAAAATGAAATAAAAAAATATAGGCTTTAAAATAATACAGCCCGCTTTGCAGCTTTCTTTTAAATTATAATAGGCTAATATAAATATAGCGCCAGACTGTTTCTCAGTGTTGTGCTGGTAATGTTTTTAAATAAAGAATTATTTAGGCCTATAATTATTCATTTATTATTTATGTACAGTAACTGAGACAAAAAATTGAAAATGCAAATGAAAATGTAAATTAAAAAAAAAAAACTTATTTATTGACTGTCTTAGTTCTATCACTTTAAAATAACACGTGAATCACTGTATTTCTCTGTATCTCGCTCTATATTTAGGCTAAAACACGGCTTTATTTATTTATTTATTTATTTATGCCTACTTATTTGCATGTTTGTACTTTCATTTTAGTTGTCTTTTATTTCTTTAATTTTACTTTCCAAAATGAATCCTCTTTTCACTTAAGTTTACAGTGATAAAAAAGCTCGGTAACAGGTTTTTAATAATTAATGAAGGAATTATAATGCTTTCTTTCATTGTTTCATTATCATTTACAAGTAGCAGAGTAAGTATAGGCTATTTCTGTCCGTTCGCATCCCGTTTCATTGTGCACCTTGGTGGCATAGTCGCAAACTCCTTTAGAGCAGCGGCGGTACAAGGCGCTTCATTAATGCTCATATTAAATTCTCAATTGTATACATTATAAGACCACTGTATGTACAGTATAATTCATCCTCCATAATTAAAAGCATATTGCATAAGTAATGTTATGATGTATGTGATGTTTCTCACTGACAAATGCACATTTTAAGCTGTAGCCATTACGGCCTTGAGTAGATACAAATATAGAAGTATTGTGCTTCCAGAACTGTCAAAGCGAATATCAAAATAACAACTTATAATTACACTTAAACAAACAAACAAACAAACAAACAAAAAGCAGTCCAACCAAGAGACTACATTTAAAACATAAAACTCTATCACAGCAGCTCATTTCATGCATCCATACATTTTAGAACCAATGTATGCATAAATCATTACGCATAATTAAAAGCATGGCTGCAGAAAAAATGTTATGGTGTACGTGATGTTACTCATTGACAGATGCATTATTTAAAAGGTAGCCATTACAGCATTGAGTAGATAAAATGCTGTGCTTCCTTGCTCACAGAATTTCCAAGCAAATATCAAAAGAACAGCTTCAAATCACATTTAAACAAACAAAGAATAAAAGAAGGAACAGTCCAACTGGGAGACACAATAATAACTGAATGTATTATAGTTCAACCAATGAATAAATCAATAACAGTCACAATCACAGCAGCTCATGTCATGCATCCATACATTTGAACACCACCGTATGAACAGTATAATTCATCCTCCATAATTTAAAGGATAGTTGCATAAGTAATGTTAAGATTTACGTGGTGTTACCCGCTGACAAATGCACAATTTAAGTGGTAGCCATTACAGCATTGAGTAGATATTATATTCTGCTTCCTTCCCTACAGAATTTCAAAGCAAATATTAAAATAACAACTTACAATTACATTTAAACAAACAAAGAATAAAAAAGGAACAGTCCAACTAGGAGACACAATTATAACTGAAGTGTATTCTAGCTTAACCAATTATTCAATCCATAGATCAACATCAAACGCTATATGTTGCAATCTTAAGCAGCCACATTTACAACTTTTGTGTTAAAAGTCTGTCACAGTAGCTCATTTAATGCATCCATACATTATAAGACCTTTGTATGTATAATTCATACTCCATAATAGAAAGCAGGGTCACTATTTTCACCTGAACCTCACAGATCAGTACATAACGCCGGTGTAACGTTGCCTTTAATAATGTCATATTAAAAGTGAAATTCTAAACCAAAGGCAACCGAATATTGTGATAGTCAGCATCATCTGATCTCTGTCAAGCAGCTTTTCTAAACAAAGCAAACAAACATAGACTGAGAGTCCTACCTTTGATGAATTGTCTTTTGCTTCACCAGGAACTCACAAGTGACTCCTAACAGAGCTGAAAGATAAATAGATAATTATTTAATTAATTAATTAATTAATTAATTAATTAATAAATATAATAAAATAACTGAATAAATACAACACCCTGATTGAAAATAAAACTATGATGAAAGCTGAAAGAAATGCACAGACCCATCAATATTGATTATTTATTGTTTAAAATTTCTGAATATGGCAAGATAAGCTGTATTTTTGCTTCAAATGTCTTAGTCTATTTCTTTTTTTTTTTGTATTGTGTTCTTAATTTGCTGCATTTAATGGATAATCATCCAAAATAATGAACATTTAAATAAATCAAAACTGTTGAAATACAGTACATAGCATATTTATTTCACAAAGCCAAACCAATACAACAAGTACTTTCCTACTGTAAACGCTTCTAAATAAAATGAATTTATTTTACTTGCGCAGACATAATTTTGTTTCAAAAGTGTGAGACTAAATATTTAATAAAATTTGGTAACACTATAATAACTACACACAAAAAAGAATTTATTAAGCATTAGCAAATAGTCAATTCATCATTTAAGCACTACATTATAACTACACTATTATTATTATTATTATTGTTGTTGTTGTTGTTGTATTCTTAACAACTGTACTTTCATATTTTGTAACTGATTCATTTTTCATTATGAAATTAAGTATTGCATGATATACAAAGCATTTAGGAGAAGTCAGTGGTTTTAGTGGATCCTTAAAACGAGTTATTAATTTATTAATAAACTATTCAAATCAACATTTATATATCTTATAATCCAGGCATATAGAAATAATAACTATATGTAAATAAATGCTTCATGAACACAACAACTGTGTGACCTAATCTATAGTGAGGACAATTTAAGCTTTATAAATCCCTTGTAAATGACAATAAAAGTCCCAAAATAAAGCAGATTAAAATATATTAATGACAGAGTGATCATAGCAACAAATAAATAAATAAATCATTACAAGATGCACAAATGAAACATGATATATAATTACTTAAAACATCCCTGAATAACTGTAACCAAAATGTCGGGTAACAACGCAGTTGTGGATCCATGTGTAGCTTTATTTAGGAATGTCAGACAGGCAATGGTCAAGGGGTGCAAACAGAAGCATGAGAACAATCCAGGAGCACAGGCAAATGGTCAATAGAGCAGCAAACAATGAAAACAAAGAAACAAGGCAAGGGTCATGGAACACGAAAAGACTAAACATAGAAAACACTTATGCTGCGTTCACACCTGACGTGGAAGAAGTATCAAGTGCAAGTGATTTACATGTTAAGTCAATGCAAAGGCATGAAAAGACATCCTGCGGCGTGTTACGCGAGAATGAGGCGGCACAAATGATGCGATTCACGCGAATAAAGTAGCGATAGTTGAGTGTTTTGTGCAATTGACGCACGTTTCACGCAAATCTCTCGAATTGGAAAATCTGAACTCAAATCTGACATTCGTGTCGCGTTAACAAATCAATAACTTGCTCTTGTAGGGATTTGATTGGGAAATAGCGCCAGTTGTTGGTGTCCCGAGGGAAAATTCTCCTGCCGACACTGAGAACTGTTGATCAAACTGGTGCTCTGTCAGAAGCACTGCTGAAAGCCTCCATCATCCAGGTACATACAGTACTGTGTGGGAATGTGATCTGTGTATATAGTCTGTGTATTGATCAGCTCCCGGTTGTATCTGTCTAATAATTGGTGATTCCAAAACAGGTGTGTGCGAGGTGCATGACAGGAAATGTAGTGCATAAAGTGACAGTATTGTAGTCCAAGTGAAGATGCATGTTTACCAGCGATTTGCAAGCATGGATTGCTTGTGATCTTGACAATAACACTGAAATGACTATTGTTATACTATTAAATTATTAGATTTAACAATGCTTGTTTCAAGGAAAAGCTCATTTAATTTTGACATATAATTTCTTAAAACAAGGCAATTTTTTATTGCTTGGCTAGAAAATGATTCTTGGTTTAAGAATATTTAGATATTTGCACTAGAAACAAAACAAAAAAAATCTAAAAAAAAAGCTTTTTTTTTTTGCAGTGTACAGCCTAATCATAAGCAGAGGCGTGCTTCTCTGTCTTCAACTTTAGCAGCAACTTTAATTAGAGAGATTTCCTTCTGAACGGTTTAAAATGAGACAAAATAAAAGAGGGAAAAATCAACTTGACACTGTGATTGATTGCCTCTAAGTCCACCTGACACTGAAATGAGAATGTGTTTGACGACGAGCTGCTTCTTTCTGGATGTGAAATTCAAATGCTGGTGTCTGCGAGTCGTCACACACGCCGTGAGGCTGAACGCTCCAGCACAGGCACTCTGTCTCTGTCACACAACACTGAGATCCACACCTGACGGACTGATCTCATCTCACCTGCGCAGAGATCAGACCCACAGCACTGCTCATCATCTACAGAAACCCTTCAGACAAAACTAGTCAAGCTGCTGGACACCAAATCTAGAAGCAGCAGTCGTAAAATCTCGTAAAAAATAAAACGTATTGTCAGATGTGGAAAGAGTAGAGTGAAAAATAATACTCAAGCAAAAGTAGCATTACCTTTAAAAATGTAGAGCAAGTTAAGTATCTGTTTTAAATATGAATCAAACTACAAGTAGCCTAAAAGAAGCCCGTCTATAAGTACTCAAGAGTAGTGACCAGCCTTACACTCCATCCTAACATCACAATTCACGAGACAACTTTTCACCTCATGAGAAATCTCGTCATGATTTAGCCTTGTCCTCCCTACTAATCACCAACTAAACTCAGCAATTTTACCACATTTCATGGTTTCTTGGGAAGTACAAAACGACAGAGCACCCTCCAACTGCACATTCATAAACATTCACTTAGGCCCAATCCCAAATCTACCCCTTAGCCCTTTCCCTTACCCCTACCCCTCATATTGCGCGTGCATGTGAAGGGGTGTCCCAATTCTCTTTAGCTTGAAGGCGTACGGCTTAGGGCAAGGGGTGTACACCGCTTCAAGCGAAGATTAGAATACAGATTAGAACAGAATACACCAGCCACAGCTGCACCCGGAAGTAAGGAGATCTGCAAATTTAGTATATTTGTCATTATTACGAATTTTTTACAACAAACAAACACGTTTTTATATATTTATAACCGCATTTGTGTTTTTTCATCACACTTTAAAAAAAATAAAAAATCTAAAATAAAAAACACTAAAATATGCAATCTATAATCTCTAATCATAACTCCTATATAGCAGTCCCACAACATTCTGACACTCGATGACACTGGAATACCTTGTTAGAAAAGTCTGGTGGCTGGAAATGGGCTTTTTACACTGTCTGCTATAATGCTAATGCTGTGTTTGTGTTTACATAGATAAATAAGGCCACTGTGTAAATGCGCAGTATAGTTACAATCTTTTTGCCACATTAGATCGTTATGATAACATATATGCCTTCAGTGATTTCCTGAAGATAAATACCAAAAAATAACACAACTGGAATGACTACAGCAGTCGCCATCGTCTGATCTCATATGAAGAGATTGCGATGACATATTATGACGTGTGCAGGTGCTCTAGTGCTGTCCCAATTCTTAGGGGTAAATTTTGAAGCCCTTCCCCTTCACACTCGGTTGTCAAGTGTGAGTGCTCTGAATCGGGGTTAGGTATGGTTCAGTTGGCCGGGACAGGTGTTTTTAGTTCATAAATGAAGTATCTCTGATTTAATTGTATTGTATCCAAGCATTAATGCTCTACCGCATGGTGTTGCCATATGGCAACATAATATTTGTTCATTTTCCTGCCACTGTTTCTTTAAGACCATTATTCTAATATTTTGTTGGAAAGAGAAGAGCTTTGTGTAGCCAATGATGTGCTTTGGTTAAGTCACATGACATGCACTGTTTTTCTGTGGCGTGATTTCTGACAGACAAGTGTTTATTGTGAGTAGTTGCTGAATGCTAATGTAAATGTCAATAAAAACAAAGGATCAAATTATGTCAGATCCGACAAAAATATCTGGAACATCACCTCCAGTAAGTTATGATGACATATTCACAACTCGTTTTTGTTATCAGATTATTATTATTTTTTTTAATCGCTCAAATGTGTGTGTTGCCAAATGGCCACACTGTCCAATAGTGAAACATGCAATATTGCAATGGGTTGGCTAGCTTGCAAGGTCAGCTGTGCACTTTTGAGCTACAATAGCATCATGAATGCTAGTAATATAATGTTGATTAGTCATGTGGTAATGGCATTTGCATTATGGATTAAATCTAGTTTTATTGGCAATACTAGTTTTGATTAGATATGAATACAGGGAACAGTGTATTAGCGGGCACCACCATGTTCTATGATAAGTGAAAGAAGAAAAGGTCAAAACTGGCTCTTCCTGCAGATAAAAGTGAGGATGAGATGGGTTTCAGTGACCATGAGAATGATGCAGATTGAACATTTGATAAGAGCAGTGATGCAGACAGTTCAAGTAGGTTAGCCCAAAACAGGCATATATAGTATAATGTATAAATATTGTTAGCTAGAAGCTACATTATTCTGATGCATCTAGATAGACTAGACTTGTTATTTATTTGATATAATATTTACTGGAGAAAATATGTATATTTACTGTATGTTGTATACACGATAATACAATTTTAGGTTTGTTTTTAATAATATTCAGCAAAAAATAATGGAATGAATGAAAGCTGTTGGATACGGAGACCCGGAAGTGATGTGATGGTGGGGTAAAAAGAAAATAGGTGTAGGAAAAAAAAATGGATGGGGGAAAAAAAAAACAAGTGATAAGAAAACATATTTTAAATTTTTTTTTTTTTTTTTTTGCGATACCTCGCAAAGATGGTTTTGTGTTATCTCGCAAAACTGTCTCTCCACAAACACTTCCTGTTCTCATTCATGTAAACCCTCCCATTTTTGCCGAAATTCTCCCGTATTTTACCATTCTATCCCACTATCATTCCATCATTAAGTATTTTCCCGTATTTCTGATATATTTTTAATCTTGAAAGCACACTAAAATTAATATTAAAATGTCTGCACTCACTTTCTTTACATTAAAGCCCTTACAAAAATAGCCTACAGGAATCCTGCAGGATTTTCATTTTTTTCTGCAGGAACCTGCTGGTATCCTGTAGGAATTATGAAATCCTGCAGGACAAATTGACAATATGTGCAGGCAATTCCTACAGGTTTTAGAATCATGCAGTACTTTTTGCAGGAATCCTGATGGATTCATTTTTTTTTCCCTTCAGAAAAGCTGCTGTTTTGCAGGAATTCAAAAATCCTGTAGGACACATTGACAATATGTGCAGGAATTTCATACAGGTTTTTACAATGGATCCAAGCAAGTGACAAATCCTGCAGGATTTTATAATTCCTGCAGGACTTGTTGGAATTATTTGTTGTAATTGGAATGAAAGAAATTGTGTCACTTGTTTTTGGTAGCAATACAATATAAGTTCTAACAGATAAACATTACAACAAACAAACAAAAAATAAGAAAGTAAATACATAAATAAAGTATACAAATAGATTATAGGCAATTATAAAAATCAACCATTACACTAAACCATTAAAATTATGCATTTATGCCAACAAGCAAGAGCTCTGCGTCGACCGTCGCCTTTCATAAGCAACCTCTGAACCTGTGAATGCATGTAAGCGCTGGCTGACAGACACGCTCTGTACAATAATCTGATCCCAGATCAGCTTTCTGTACACGCCATTTACAGAGGAGCAAAAGTGCAGACACTTTTGGATTCGGGTGTATGTTTAAACAGACAGACAAATACACTGAATAACATGTAAAGATCTCCATCCTGCATGTTTTATGTTAAACAGCTAATTTTCTCTTAAATGAGCACAAACAGTTTCTAAAATAAGGGAATGCTTTCATTATTGATCTGTGCATTCTTACAGCGAAACCTCTGTTATCAAATTAAACAAAACATTAGATTCATTGGTGCTCACTTGTTTGATAACAGAGGTGTCACTTTAAATGGTGTTTACAGAAGCTGATCTGGGATCAGTTTATTGTACGGAGTGCGTCTGTCAGTCAGCGCTTATACATGCATTCACTTGTTCAGAGGTTGCATATGAAAGGTGACGATCAACGTACAGATTTAATGTAAAGAAAGTGACATAGAATGGATAAATACGGAAGAATTTAGGCAAAAAATGGGAGGGTTTACGTGAACAGGAAGTGTTTGTGGAGAAACAGTTTTGGGAGAGAATGCAAAACATTTTTGCAAGGGAAGGCAAAAAACTTAGAAATATATATTTTCCTCCTACCCATTTTTTTCTTTCACCCATTTTTTTTTTCTCCTACCCATTTTTTTTTCACCCAGCCAATATTTTTCTCCTCCACAACGTCCCTTCTGGGTCACCGTAGTTGGAAAATCAGTTGCTGTTGGAAAGTGTGTATAAGGTGTCATTTATAAGTTCTGTGTTAAAGCTTATAATACTGCAACCCCAATTAAATTATTTCTAACAACAAAATGATTAATTATAGGGGAAGTTCTAACTTTGAAATTTCTAAGTTAGATCCACTGCTGAATGTTGTTGCCATGTCAACATATCATAATGTATAATGTAATAAAATTTTTTTTTTTTTTACAGCACTTCGAGTTAAGAATTAAAAAAAAAAGAAAAACAGTCAAATTTATTTTAATTAATTTATTTATTTATTTATTTTTTATAGACCTATCATGACGCGTGGAGTAGAGGGTTAAAAAAGAAAAGAAAAAGTGCAATGTGCAATTTTACAAAATCACAAACAAACTGTAAATGTAAAATAAAGGCAAAAAGCAAATGTAAATTAATACACAAATAAAATTAAAAAATTATAATAATATTTGTATATATCCTTTTTATGGCTTTATTATTATTATTATTATCATTATTATTATTATTATTATTATTATTATTATTATTATTATTATTATTATTATTCATTTCTACATTTATTTTATTTCCACATGTCTATATTAATTTATTTGTTTTACATTAATAGTACCAATATGACATCTTGTTTTGCAAAAACTTATCCATAAATCATCCATAAACCTGAAAGTTCCTGTCTCACACACATTTGTAACAAATGAATCATTCTTTCTTTGTGAAATGATTTTATGCTTGCAATACAGTTCATGTTGTCTTATCATCTTATCTTATTTTATGATTTATTAAGAAATGACGAGATTACAGAATTGTGAATCACAGTCAGTGATTGTTAAACCTGTCTGTGCCAGAGTTTTGATTACACAGTTTCTAATCTTTCAGTTTCTGAAGAAGTCATGAAAGAAACAAGATTAGATTACATTTTGGCACTTTAAAATATGGTTATTTACTATTATGAACCATCAATGAACAATACACATATTACAGTTTTTATTAGTTTTTGTTAATGATAGTTAAACAAAAAAATACAATAGAAAATCCTGACACCATTGCTTATGAACAAGATAGTCAAATGCCTTTGTCCTGTTTTTATTTTGACAGTTTACTCTGTACATTTTTACCAATGAAGTCAGATTTTTCGGTGTTTTATAAGTTTACTACATTTGTATTATTGTAGTACCGCACTAGTCATCATTAAAAACTCTAAATGAAACATTTCATATAGCCAATATTAATGTTAAATGTGAGAATATTTGCCTACTAAACTCCAAAATCATCAATAAAAAGTTTCCAAGTGTTTAATTATAACACCGCTCAATAGCCGCTCAATAGACACAAATAAATGTATTAAAATCAATCATTTATTTGGCTTATCTAATTCTGAAGAATCGCAGGCCACACAAACAATACTCTTTGTAAAATTAAAACATGCTGATAAAACAAGATTAAACTCTGAACAGCCTAAAGAATGACTTTATCTTTTTTGATTACTTGTATGCAATTTTAAAAGTAACTAAATGTAAACCAGTTTACTTGCTTTCACAAAGCACATCAAATCTGCAACAATCTAAACACCCAAAGTTACATAAGATGAATATATAATTAATAAATGTGCTGCAAAAGTAGTACAAGGGAAAAGATAAGACAGCCCTTTGAAGCTGTTAAAGATGTTTAGATGCGATTAAGAAAATGTAATGTCCAAAAACAAAACTTTCAATAATTGCAGCTCATTTCATCTGCACCCAATGCAAGGTTATTTGTCTTCTTATTTCTTATTTTCAATGTAGCTTTTTAAATGTTTAATCATATTTAGTTAATTTTGTGCTCAAAAGCTTATTGCACGCTATATATTTAATCTTTACAATCCCATTTTTACTAGCATGGAAATAGTTATTACTAACATTGAAATATTGCATAATATTAAAAGGAAAACCACACCAAACTCTCCACCCATGCGTCTCAGATCAAAGTGACAGACATCCTATATAAAGACAGACACGGTCAGCTTAAAGTCAACCAAACACCTGGACGAACACAGAAGAACAGCTGATACTTCACAAATCACCAATCATTTAGAATGTAAATATGTTGTCTTCTATATCAATAATGTTATTGCACTGTACTGGTATATGTACTGGTATTATTTATTGACATCACAATGAGGGGTTGATATTAACAGCACTTCATTAACAGAAAGTGACTCTAAAGCTGAGTTAAAATAAATTCTCACTAAAACTGTTATATCTTTAATTACATTTGTTTTAAATTCCCTAGACTTTGAAAAGCTTTAAGAAATGTCTGGAAAAACTTGGGTTCTCCTTGTTGCTGGCTCAAAGGGCTGGGACAATTACAGACATCAGGTTTGTGCTTCTTTTTCCGTATTTCTTTAAAGACATGTTACTTGGAAATTCCTCAAGCTTTGCTGGACAATAGCTTGTATGTATGACTGTTCATAAACATGGAAAACATCTTTGTGTGTGTGTGTGCGTGTGTGCGCGTGTGTGTGTGTGTGTGTGTGTGTGTGTGTGTGTGTGTGTGTGTGTGTGTTTTAGGCCAATGTGTGCTGCGCATATCAGTTAATTAGAAAACAAGGAATTCCTGAAAAGCAGATTGTGGTGATGACGTATGATGACATCGCTAATAATCCCGAGTGAGTTTTGTCTTGCAGCATTTGGTTTTCATGTGTTTTTTGGTGATTTTTCATAAGATTTTTGACAGAGTATCGTTACACCCTTAATATATATATATATATATATATATATATATATATATATATATATATATACATGTATATATACAGTATATATATATATATATATATATACATATATACATATATATATATATATATATATATATATATATTTTTTTTTTTTTTTTAAAGGTGTAACGATACTTGTATTTGTATTGAATCATGCAGTACGAGACTTTCGGTTCGGTACGCATTACAAATCTAACAATTCAGACAAATATCTAAAAAGATAAAAGAGAATAAGTGTACAAAATATAATGTTTTCTCACAAAATGGCAATAACATTAATGTAATCCTCTTATAACCAACATAGCGTTTGGGAACACTTTGGTTTCGGTACATTTACAGCTGTGGATATGAGACAGGGCTTGAAATTGCGACCGTTTTGGTCGTATATGCACCCGAAATGTTATCTATGCGATGTCAAAATATATTTGGGAGTGCATAAAACTGATGTCGTGCGACCAGTTTTCACAGCAAAATGTTCACCACGTGCGCGGAATTAGGCACTAACACATTAAGCATCTTTGCACCTAAAAATGCCAAACGCAGTGCTCTGGAATGGTTTAAAACAGTTGACATCAACTTCCAGTAAACAAAGCCCGCAATGCTTGCCCCGCCTTCAAGCTCTTCTTAGTGACCCACTGCGCTAGAACAGAACGCGAATGGATTGGTTAATATCAGCTGTCAATCACTTAGTTCCAATGACAGGGAGCTACAACTGCGAAAACATAAAGATCTGGATACGAGAGAATGAAGACAACACTGACAGATTTAGTTTTAGAAACCAGCTAAAGTTACAACTAATGGCACATCTGATCAGTGATCATGTGCTGAATGTCAATCAAGCATTTACACTTTTCCAAGAGTGGATAAAAGACTTCCAGTATTTAAAGTCCGCTATGGAAATGACTAAATCATTAACCAAAAAGCCGGTGGAACAGAGTTTTCAGGGAACAGTGTTTGCCACTGAATCTACACATTTTAAGCATGAGATGTTATTTAATCCTTCATTTAATCATCATAATGCTGTCAATTGTGCGACTGACACCGCTTCACCATCGCTAAAGAGCATGCAATCACTTAGATGAAACTAATTATGCTGCTTATGAAAAGACCTTTACTGCTATTAAGATGACATATGCAAATAATAAGTTATATGTCAATATCAACTGTGCAATATTAGACAGTACATGTGAGAACAGCACAGTTATTATTGTTAACTAATAATAGGGCCGGTTCATTAAAATCTGAGAAATCCTCTGGCTTTTGTGACACCAGTGTCGTATCGAACTGAACTGTGATTTTTGTGAACCGTTACACCCCTAATATATATATATATATATATATATATATATATATATATATATATATATATATATATATACACACACATTTAAATCTGTCAAAAATCTTATGAAAAAATCTCCAAAAAGTTTCAGCATAAATATATATATATATATATATATATATATATATATATATATATATATATATATATATATATATATATATATATATATATATAAATAAATATATATATATATATATATATATATATATATATATATATATATATATATATATATATATATATATATATATAACTTTTTTTAATTATTAATTTATTTTTGTTTGTTTAATGGTTTCTTTTCTGTCTGCAGAAATCCCTTGCCTGGAGACATTCGCAGTGTTGTTGATCAGACAAACGTGTACAAATCAGTTCCACATGACTACACTGGAGATGTAACGTTTTTCTTGTTTTATACATGCCAGATATTGTTTTATGTTTTCGCAAAGTTTCTGAGCACAATTATGCATGTATCTTATAGAAGGTGAACGCAAAGACGTTTCTTGCCGTTCTTCAAGGGGATGACACTGCTGAAAAAAAAATCATAAGAAGGTTTGTGTGGAAGATTGAGTGTTTCAGTATTTTTACTTTTGTGCAAGTATTTAGGGGCCAATCATCTAGTACAGAAGCACTGTGACTATTTAGATGACAGCATCACCTACAACCAAAACCAATTTGCCAAAAATTATAATTTGGTATGCTAATGTACAATTGATTGTGTCAGACCTGCTTCTTCTGTTCTTGGCCCTGTATTTCCTGCTAGCAGCTCACATGATTTTGCACTAAAATAAACAAAGCACCGTTATTTTGATTTGATGCAGTGAAGAAAATGACAACATATTCATCTACATGTCAGGAGTGGGAAGTGAAGGAAAGTTTGATTTTCCTGAGGAGTCTGTAAGTATATAAACAGTTTCAATACATAAAGTTGAAGTCAGAATTATTACACCACCCCTTAGAATTTTTTTTTCTTTTTTAAATATTTCCTAAATGATGTTTAACAGATTAAGGACATTTTCACAGTATGTCTGATAACATTTTTTTTCTTCTGGAAAAAGTCTAATTTGTTTTATTTCAGCTAGAATAAAAGCAGTTTTACATTTTTTAAGAGCCATTTTAAGGTCAAAAATATTAGCCCCTTTAAGCTGTATTTTTTATGATAGTCTAACAAACCATTGTTTTACAATAACTTGCCTAATTACCATAACCTGCCTAGTTAACCTAATTAACCTAGTTAAGCCTTTAAATGTCAATTTAAGCTGTATATAAGTGTCTTGAAGAATATGTAGTCAAAAATTATTTACTGTCATCATGGCAAAGATAAAATAATGCAGTTATTAGAGATGAGTTATTGATGACTATTATGTTAACAAATGTGTTAAAAAAAACTCATCACCGTTAATTAGAAATAAAAATAAACAAGGGGACTAATAATTTAGGGGATTTAATTCTGATTTCAACTGTATATATACATCTGTTATATATTTGTATTTTTTTTGTATGTGACTGGACCCAAAAAGGATAGATCACTCAAAAATGCCTCATTATTTATTCTCTTGCATGAAATTTTAAATCTTCAGAATTTTTTATTTTTATTTTTTTCTGTTGAACAAAAAATATTATGTTTTGAAGAATGCTGTTTGCTGGAACAAACAACCTTCCATTGTCATGTACAAAAGAAGAAAAGCAGCTCAAATAGGGGCGAGTAAATGATGACAGAATTTTTCCTTTAAGGCATCATCCACCTAAACAAACCAAAGCAATGTATTGTATCCATAATGAAATACACACAATAACATCACTCGTGTAAATTTCCTAAAGTGGCAACATGCTAGAGATACAACTGAACAAAATATAAGGTTTATGTTGTATATTGTTTCTGGTTTAATGATTGCGTTTAAGTGATCGGCTTAAAAATAATAGCATTCTCCTGCTTGTTTTGCAATGTTTAAGTGTGTTTATGGCATACGATTGTGAATCTAGGATTTTGAAAGTTAATACATATATTGCAATTAGGGTTTATTGTTTTTATTGGAAAACCTGTTGATTTTAATGTTGATAATAATTTTTTGACAGCTCACTGCTACTGATCTCATCAAAACAATCAACATCATGAATGCCGGAAAAAAATACTCAAAGGTTTGTAGAATATTCCGTGAATTTTGACTGAAGATGGAATCTTTTTTAGCATGGTTTTTACAGTTCTCTTCCGAAGACAGTTTAAACTGATCATCTGACCAAAATCTGGCAGTTTTGTTTTGGCTTTTCCACAGTACAGAATACTGTACATTCCATGCAGCCTTTAATCTGAAAGCTGCTGTACAGTATATTCTTGCTGCTTCTGATCAAGCTTTAGTCCAAACTCAACATTCAGAAAGCACTGCATTCACAAATCTGACTGCAACTACTTTCAAACTAGGCTAAAATGATCTATAAAGACAGAAAACACAAAGAGGCTGAACTATGAAATAAATCATACATTTTCCACAACCTCTATATTTGCTGCAGATGGTGATCTACATGGACAGTGATTTCTCAGCATCAATGTTCACAAGCCTTTCTGGATTAATAAATGGTAAGCTTTTACAGAGTCCTAAATTTTGCCCCTGCCTCAAGGCTGATTTATACTTCTTCATCGAGTGATTGCTGTGACCCATGGCACATGCCTTGCAAGTAGTCGTGCATTTAGCCTGCTGTTTGTGTTGCTCTGTAACAACACTTCCCAAATGCTAACTGGCAGTAGTTTATGTTCCTCTGTGTCGACTTTCTTCGCTTTTTTTTATTTTTATTAAATGCTACCTTAATGTAAAAGTAACTTGTTCATTCAGAGGTGGGAATGGCGGACGTGCAACAACAAAAAGGTAAACACAAAACAAAAGATTTTATGTAGAGTGCTTTCACGGCACTCAACACTTGTAAACATTCGCCCCAATGAGCTTGCGGCTCTCAGCACTGCCCACACACGGAGCTTGCCCTACCTGTTGCCATGAGTTGTTACAATTTTTGAGAGATGTTCGTCAGCGTCAGCCCAAAGCGAGGGCTATGCGACTGTGCAAAGGCAGCACCGGACCAAACATATGTGCTTTACATAGAATTATAAATCAGCCTTTAAAAGTTTAAATTTGTCCTTTTTTTCCCTGAATATATATATTATATATATATATACACAGTTGAAGTCAGAATTATTAACCACCCTGAATTATTAGCCTCCCTGTTTATTTATTTCCCCAATTTCTGTTTAGCGGAGATGAGATTTTATTTTCAACACATTTCTAAACATAATAGTTTTAATAACTCATTTATAATAACTGATTTATTTTTATTTTTTGCCATAACTAGGCAGGTTAGGGTAATTAAGCAAGCTATTGTAAAATGATAATTTGTATTGTAGACTGTCGAAAAAAAAGAAATAGTTTAAAGGGGCTAATAATTTTGATCTAAAAAGGGATTTTAAAAGTTTAAAAACTACTTTTATTCTAGCCAAAAAAAAAAAATATATATATATATATATATATATATATATATATATATATATAATCATATATACACTATCAGACATACTGGGAAAAAATCCTTGCTCTGTTAAACATCATTTGGGAAATATTTCAAAAAGGAAAAAAAAATTTAAAGGGGGTGTAAAAAAATTTAAAGGGGGTAACTTTGTGTGTGTGTGTGTGTGTGTGTGTGTGTGTGTGTATATATATATAAACTAATAAAGTAATATAAGAATTGGGAAACAAAACACAAGATCTAATCTGAAACTGTCTTTCAGTCTATGCAGTGGCTTCATGTGACTCAAGTAATCCGAACATCCCGTATCCTTACGACAGTGAGAGGAGCACTTGTCTCTCAGATGAATTCTCAGCTGCCTGGCTGAAGTTTGTTTCAGCGGTATGTGTTTCCCATCAATGAGCTTCAAACTGCATTTGCCAAGTCTTGACCCTTGTGTTTTTGTGATTAATTTTTAATTTTTTTATTTTTTTGACTAGCAGGACAAAATTGGACAACTGTTGTACCCTTCATAAAAACTAAAAATATAGAATGTTGGAGTCATTTTAGAAAAAGGTCACTAAATGACAAGATTTTTGAAAAATTGCTTAGGTTTTTTTTCTGCTGTTGAAAAGTTGCCTGGGTAATTGTTTACCCAAAGGTCAACAGGAGGGTTAATGTTCAGATCTATTTACATTCGCAAAGAAAACATGATAACTGTGTTTATTTGTCTGAATTTCACAGGCTGATGATCGAACAGCTACTTTCAAAAAGCAGTATGACTACATTAAAAAGAAAGACAAGTCCAAGCCCTGCGAGTTCGGAGACAAGAAGGTATTACAGGCCAAAACTTTATTAGAATATTTCTTCTCTTTCCAAAGATTAAATTTAATATTAATCATTTGAATATATAATCATTAATATATAATAATTTTAATCTCAGTATACTTTAAACATCCAGAAACATTTCTAAACTACTGTCTATTTTTCTTTCCCACTTTTGTAATGTCGTACCTTTTTTTTGTTGTTGTTTGTTTTGCAGTTTGAAAATCTTCTGATCAGCGAGTTTCTGAACAAGTAAGGCTGTTCAGCTCATGGATTAACAAGACTTCCTCCTGAAGCACTGATGAAAATGACCAGCATAATCATAAACAAAATGGCGTTTGGTTCTACTTTCTTCTTTCAAATTTCTGGATTTATTATTCATTTACAATATCCTTCAATCATTTGGGATCAGTGAGATTTTGAAATGTTTTTGAAATGAAATTAAATTGAAAGAAACACTTTAGATTGAATTCTTCTTGTTCTTGTTGAATATACACATTTATTTCCAAACATATTGATTCAGAAGTTTTTTGTGATACTGATAATGCATACTTGTTGTAAATGATATATGAGCTTTAAAATTAAAATTAAAATGTTTGGTTACGTATAAATCATATATTTTGCTAATGAAGATTTTTGTGCATGTGTGTATGTGTTTTGAACAACCAAAAAAATAATAAAAACTGGGAATAGGGTAAAACAATGCAGTGGTTTTGTGTGTTATTTATCATGCATGGACAGGAATTCTGCTCCACAATGTCTTATAATGCATTAAGGATATCCAGTGGATTATTTTGTGTTTATAGAGAATCAGATCTGACTTTGGCATTGCAAACATGAGTATGAACTACTATTAGTCACAGTAAATGAATATGCTGAGTAATGCTGAGTCAAACACCTTTATTTTTATAGTGCTTTATACAATATAGGCTGCCAAAGCTACTGTGCAAAGATGAATAGTGACGGACGGACGGACGGACGGAAAGACAGACAGAAAGACAGACAGACAGACAGACAGACAGACAGACAGACAGACAGACAGACAGACAGACAGACAGACAGACAGACAGACAGACAGACAGACAGACAGACAGATAGACAGATAGATAGATAGATAGATAGATAGATAGATAGATAGATACAGTATTAGCATTAGTGCACTGTTTACATGTGGTACAGGTGAATTGGGTAAGCTAAATTGTCTTTGGTGTGTGTGTGTGTGGATGTTTCCCAGTGATGACGAGTAGCAGCTGGAAGGGCATCCATTGCGTAAAACACATGCTCGATAAGTTGGTGGTTCATTCCAGTGTGGCGACCCCAGATTAAAGAGACTAAGCCGAAATGAAAATGAATGATGTAACTGTTAGAAAACTAATATTACCAGTGACATTAAAGTTAGTGACAAAGTTCCTCCCACATTTTTAACTCATGCTTTAGTATGTTAGTATTTTTTCAGTACTTGAACTACTACACTGTTTAAAAAAAATAAATAAATACTGATTGCTAGAATTTTAAAAGCTGAATCAAATCAACCTTGTGATTCCATTGCACTTATAATATGTTAAACCCCTGATGAAAAGGGACTAAGCCGAAGAAAAATTTATAATAAAAGTTAAAAAAAAAAGTTTGTCCATAACATTTTGGAAAAAATTAACCATTTTAGACAGGTTGACTGTTTATTTTTTACACTAAACATTTTAAAGTTTTTTTTTATTTCACTTTGTGAGAGGTGTAATAGCAGCTTCAGTCAATTGTTCATGCAAAGACAGACCTTACCCCTCGCATATGAGAAGTGACTGCATTTGTATGTTCTTTTGCCCTTTAGGACTCCCATATCTACCCTCTGTGTGTGTGTGTGTGTGTGTGTGTGTGTGTGTGTGTGTGTGTGTGTGTGTGTGTGTGTGTGTGTTCGTCTGAAACAGTAAATATGGTTAAAATAATACTTTTTTGTGTGTGAGATAAAAGGGAAGATCCATTTGTGTAAGATAACAAAAAACCACAGCGGTTCTGTTAAGTGTTTATGGATGTGCGATTATTTGAGACACTAGAGGGCGCTGTGGGTTTGTGTACTAGTGTTACACCACACAAAAAAAATGTAGAAGATTTTCTGGATTTACATTAAACTCAAAAACAACAACAAAAACAACAACAACAAAAAAATAGCAAAATAACTAACCAAATATGTTTCTCTCATCATAGCAAAAACAAAATAAATTATTTATTAGAAACGAGTTATTAAAACTATTATGTTTAAAATTATGT